>NW_021299236.1:0-1192 GCF_002162155.2 Triticum dicoccoides
ATATGTGCAAATACAACATGGCATCACAACATGACTCTACAAATCAAGTATTTATTCATTAGGCTCCGAGGAGCGAGATATTACAAACATAGGTCTCATGACCCAACATTCAGAGTATACAAGTCAAAGCACAAGCGGAAACTATCATGTCTGAGTACAGACCACTATAAATGAAAAAGGCTGAGAAGCCTGACTATCTGCCAGATACTGCCGAGGGCACAAGATCGTAGCTGAGGTAACAAGCTAAACGTCGAAGTCCACGCGAAACTACTAGCGAGACCGAAGTCTCTCTGCAAAAACATAAATAGGCAAACGTGAGTACAAATGTACCCAGCAAGACTTACATCAGAACTATCTACATATGCATCATTATCAACAAAGGGGATGGTGGGGTTTAACTGCAGCAAGCCAGCTTTGACTCGGTGGCTATCCTGAACTACGACTGCGAGTAACTCTTTTGAGGTGGCGCACACGAGTCCACATGTTCACCATATCAATACACCACTATGGATCCGCTCCCGTCTCCCTACGAGAACGCCATCCATAGCACTCACGCTTATCTTGCGTATTTTAGAGTATCCACTTTCACTTGTCTATGAACTGATATAAGCAACCCAAAGGTCCTTTTCCGTGGACACGGCTATTCGAATAGATTAGGTTAACCCTGCAGGGGTGTACTTCTTCACACACGCTCTCACCACTTACCGCCGTTTACACGACATGTACTCGGCAACCTTCAAGTGGAAGCCCAACGTGGGTGTCGGCCACGGCCTGCCTAAACACTCAAGTCTCTAGTCCAGGTTTATCGCCTATTCGGGTTCCATCCATGAGGAGATCCGGCCGGAGTTTCGCTCACAGCCCCAAACGATGTGTACAGGGTTCCGTGACACCAAACGGGTGCCCGGTTTACCCGGCCACGTGCCTACCGCATCACAGCCCACCCCTACGGTCAGCGCTGTCCACGGCCTCCAGCATACTACAAACACCAGAAACTACTTGCAACTCCTGGACAGAGGACAAGGGTGATTAAGAAGCCGAGAGGGTCCATTGGTTTCGGGCCCAATGTGTGGTAGTAGCTGAATCATGGATCACAAACACAGAACTCAGTTCCTGAGGACGGCTGCAATGAGACAACCCACCATGTACTCCTACATGGCCTCTCACCGCTACCTTTACCAAATCGTGTTCACAC
>NW_021299237.1:0-1176 GCF_002162155.2 Triticum dicoccoides
TTCGGGTTCCATCCATGAGGAGATCCGGCCGGAGTTTCGCTCACAGCCCCAAACGATGTGAACAGGGTTCCCGAGATACCAAACGGGCATCCGGTACACCGTGCCACGTACCTACCGCATCACAGCCCACCCCTACGGTCAGCGCTGTCCACGGCCTCCAGTAAGCTACAAACACCAGAAACTACTTGCAACTCCTGGACAGAGGACTAGGGTGAATAAGAAGTCGAGCGGGGTCATATTTCAGGGCCCAATGTATGGTAGTAGCTGAGTCATGGATCACAAACACAGAACTCAGTTCCTAAGGACGGCTTCAATGAGACAACCCACCATGTACTCCTACATGGCCTCTCACCGCTACCTTTACCAAATCGTGTTCACACACTTAGCTCACACACAGTAGGACATGTTCACACGCCTCTGATTCATCTCCGATGAATCAGACCTGACTCAACTCTAAGCAGTAGCAGGCATGACAAACAAACATGAATGAGTAGGCACAACAGGGCTCAAACAACTCCTACTCATGCTAGTGGGTTTCATCTAATTACTGTGGAATGACAGGTCATGCAGAGGATAAAGGGGTTCAGCTACCGCAGCAAGTAACAGATGAATCGATGTTGTCCTAATGCAGTAAAAGAGAGCAGGAGCGAGAGAGTGGGATTGTATCGGAATGAACAAGGGGGGTTTTGCTTGCCTGGCACTTCCGAAGATAACATTGAGTCTTCATCAGTGTCAACGATCACATCATCGGTATCAGTCTATCGAGAGGGGACAAATACCGGCAAACACAGAAGAAACACAATCAATGCAATGCACAATATGATGCATGCTATGACATGGCAATATGAATGTGTTTTGGGCTAATGCACCTAAAACCAGATTAAATGAAGTTGGTTTGAATCCAAGATTCAAATTCAAACTCCATATGTGGTTATTTAAATGTCATTCACTTCATTTGCTCTAAACAGTAGTGATAAGTTGTTCTAACATGCATGAAAATGGTACAGATGGATTCCTTGAATTTTTCTGATAATTTTTCATATATAAATTATTTAATTTGGAGTTACGGTTAATTTTCTATGAATTTTGGAAGTTTTAGGCATTTTTCTGGAATTTCAGAATTAAATTAAATCCAGAAAGCATTACTGCGTCAGCATGACGTTGGCATGACGTCAG
>NW_021299238.1:0-1167 GCF_002162155.2 Triticum dicoccoides
AGACTTATGGAGAAGCCTGCGTTTACAAGAAAGTGAGTGGGAGCTCTGTAGCATTTCTCATATTATATGTAGATGACATACTCCTGATGGGAAATAATATAGAATTTCTGGACAGCATTAAGGCCTACTTGAATAAGTGTTTTTCAATGAAGGATCTTGGAGAAGCTGCTTATATATTAGGCATCAAGATCTATAGAGATAGATCGAGACGCCTCATAGGTCTTTCACAAAGCACATACCTTGATAAGATTTTGAAGAGATTCAGAATGGATCAGTCCAAGAAGGGGTTCTTGCCTATGTTACAAGGTATGAGACTGAGCTCAGCTCAGTCACCGACCACGGCAAAAGATAAAGAAGAGATGAGTGTCATCCCCTATGCTTCAGCCATAGGATGTATTATGTATGCCATGCTGTGTACCAGACCCGATGTAAACCTTGCCGTAAGTTTGGTAGCAAGATACCAAAGTAATCCCGGCAAGGAACACTGGACAACGGTCAAGAATATCCTGAAGTACCTGAAAAGGACGAAGGACATGTTTCTCGTTTATGGAGGAGACGAAGAGCTCGTCGTAAAGGGTTACGTCGACGCTAGCTTCGACTCAGATCTGGATGACTCTAAGTCACAAACCGGATACGTGTATATGTTGAATGGTGGAGCAGTAAGCTGGTGCAGCTGCAAGCAGAGCATTGTGGCGGGATCTACGTGTGAAGCGGAGTACATGGCAGCCTCGGAGGCAGCACATGAAGCGATTTGGGTGAAGGAGTTCATCACCGACCTAGGAGTCATACCCAATGCGTCGGGGCCGATCAAACTCTTCTGTGACAACACTGGAGCTATTGCCCTCGCCAAGGAGCCCAGGTTTCACAAGAAGACCAGGCACATCAAGCGTCGTTTCAACTCCATCCGTGAAAATGTTCAAGATGGAGACATAGAGATTTGCAAAGTGCACACGGATCTGAATGTCGCAGATCCGCTGACTAAACCTCTCTCGCGTGCAAAACATGATCAACACCAGAACTCTATGGGTGTTCGATTCATCACAATGTAACTAGATTGGTGACTCTAGTGCAAGTGGGAGACTGTTGGAAATATGCCCTAGAGGCAATAATAAAAGTATTATTATATTTCATTGTTCATGATAATTGTCTTTTATTCATGCTATAACT
>NW_021299239.1:0-1300 GCF_002162155.2 Triticum dicoccoides
CGTTGATAACGGGATCACATCATTAGGAGAATGATGTGATGGACAAGACCCAATCCTAAGCCTAGCACAAAGATCGTGTAGTTCGTATGTTAAAGCTTTTCTATTGTCAAGTATCATTTCCTTAGACCATGAGATTGTGCAACTCCCGGATACCGTAGGAGTTCTCTGGGTGTGCCAAACGTCACAACGTAACTGGGTGGCTATAAAGGTTCACTACAGGTATCTTCGAAAGTGTCTGTTGGGTTGGCACGAATCGAGACTGGGATTTGTCACTCCGTGTAACGGAGAGGTATCTCTGGGCCCACTCGGTAGGACATCATCATAATGTGCACAATGTGACCAAGGAGTTGATCACGGGATGATGTGCTACGGAACGAGTAAAGAGACTTGCCGGTAACGAGATTGAACAAGGTATCGGATACCGACGATCGAATCTCGGGCAAGTACAATACCGCTGGACAAAGGGAATTGTATACGGGATTGATTGAATCCTTGACATCGTGGTTCATCCGATGAGATCATCGTGGAACATGTGGGAGCCATCATGGGTATCCAGATCCCGCTGTTGGTTATTGGTCGGAGAGTTGTCTCGGTCATGTCTGCATGGTTCCCGAACCCGTAGGGTCTACACACTTAAGATTCAGTGACGCTAGAGTTGTTATGGGAAATAGTATGTGGTTACCGAAGGTCGTTCGGAGTCCCGGATGAGATCCCGGACATGACGAGGAGCTCCGGAATGGTCCGGAGGTGAAGATCGGTATATTGGACGAAGGGTATTGGAGTCCGGAATTGTTCCGGGATACCAGCGTGTCCGAAAGGGGTTTCGCAGGCCCCGGCAAGCGTTGGGGGGCCTTATGGGCCAAGGGGAGAGGGCACATCAGCCCACTAAGGGGCTGAGCGCCCCTCCCACCCCATCTCACGTAACCAGGAGAGGTGGGGGCGCCACCCCTAGGGCAGCCGCCCCTCCCGGCTTGGGGGGCAAGTTTCCTAGGGGGTGGGGGCGCCCAAACCCATCTAGGGTTTCCCCTGTGGCCGCCGCCCCTCCCCTAGGGAACCCTAGGGCGCCTCCCCCTCCTCCCTCCCCCTATATATAGTGAGGGAGAGAGACGACAGCTGGACCCTTCCCTTGACGCAGCCCTCTCCCTCCTCCAACACCTCGTCCTCCTCCGTAGTGCTTGGCGAAGCCCTGCCGGAGAACCATGAGCTCCATCACCACCATGCCGTCGAGCTGTCAGAGTTTTCCCTCAACTTATCCTCTCCCTTTGCTGGATCAAGAAGGAGGAGACATCCCCGGGCTATA
>NW_021299240.1:0-1035 GCF_002162155.2 Triticum dicoccoides
GGAAGTAGTAGGAACTGAACTGAGACTTAAATCCAACAATCTTATAAGTCCACTGATTAGTAACACGTGATCCTAATAGAAAGAAGAGATAGCCTAGTTCTTAATCCCCGTAGAAGAGAAGATGATGACTCAGATCAGAAGGCCATGAGGTATAAGGAGTAAAAAGAGCCTTACGTTCCATCCCACAATCAATTCCCCTACATATAACTAAAGAATTTCTAGACTCAACATCGACCAGTTTGGCTTGGTAATCCTACAGGCAGTCAAGCTCTGATACCAACGCTGTCAGGACCCCGACTCAATGCCACATCGATCTAGCATGTAACACCTCATATCACTTTGCGGCCTCACGCACGGTATTCCCACGGGTGTCGCCTTACCTTAGCCCGGGACCGTTTGCGCCTTTTGGCACACGTATATGACAGTGTCGCTAGCATCCATATGATAAGGAGCCTGGGCTGACCTGGCTAGTCGTAAACCCAAAGTGGCACAGACTTACAGGGACAGGCATTCATGACCCAGCATCGAACGTGTCGGTCATCAGCGAGTGAATCCAGGCTGTAGCACTGGGCTAGCAGGACTCCGGTGAACCGGGCTATAGCAGGCTAACAGGACTCTGGTATTCATCGCGTGACATTTCCCCGAAGGGACAGACACAGGAACGAAGAAGGACACATGCCGGCCAGCCTAAGTGTTCCGGAGCAGTAGCAAGCTACCATGGCTCAGTGAAACACTAGGAGACATTTCCCGGTAAGAGAGGCTACTAAAGATAAACAACTAGATGGTCAGATCCCACACATACCAAGCATTTCAATAACATACACACAATATGCTCGATATGTGCAAATACAACATGGCATCACAACATGACTCTACGACTCAAGTAATTTATTCAATAGGCTCCGAGGAGCGCGATATTACAAACATGGGTCTCATGACCCAACAATCAGAGCATACAAATCAAAGCACACGCGGAAGCTATCATGTCTGAGTACAGACATCTATAAATGAAAAAGGCTGAGAAGCCTGACTATC
>NW_021299241.1:0-1217 GCF_002162155.2 Triticum dicoccoides
TCCATAGCCAGGAAACCATGACTATCTGTTGATCACAACGAGCTAGTCAACTAGAGGCTTACTAGGGACATATTGTGGTCTATGTATTCACACGTGTATTACGATTTCCGGATAATACAGTTATAGCATGAATAAAAGACTATTATCATGAACAAAGAAATATAATAATAACACTTTTATTATTGCCTCTAGGGCATATTTCCAACAGTCTCCCACTTGCACTAGAGTCACTAATCTAGTTACATTGTGATGAATCGAACACCCATAGAGTTCTGGTGTTGATCATGTTTTGCTCGCGAGAGAGGTTTAGTCAACGGATCTGCGACATTCAGATCTGTATGTACTTTGCAAATTTCTATGTCTCCATCTTGAACATTTTCATGGATGGAGTTGAAACGACGCTTGATGTGCCTGGTCTTCTTGTGAAACCTGGGCTCCTTGGCAAGGGCAATAGCTCCAGTGTTGTCACAGAAGAGTTTGATTGGCCCCGACGCATTGGGTATGACTCCTAGGTCGGTGATGAACTCCTTCACCCAAATAGCTTCATGCGCTGCCTCCGAGGCTGCCATGTACTCCGCTTCACATGTAGACCCCGCCACGACACTCTGCTTGCAGCTGCACCAGCTTACTGCTCCACCATTCAACATATACACGTATCCGGTTTGTGACTTAGAGTCATCCAGATCTGTGTCGAAGCTAGCGTCGACGTAACCCTTTACGACGAGCTCTTCGTCACCTCCATAAACGAGAAACATGTCCTTTGTCCTTTTCAGGTACTTCAGGATATTCTTGACCGATGTCCAGTGTTCCTTGCCGGGATTACTCTGGTATCTTGCTACCAAACTTACGGCAAGGTTTACATCAGGTCTGGTACACATCATGGCATACATAATAGATCCTATGGCTGAAGCATAGGGGATGACACTCATCTCTTCTTTATCTTTTGCCGTGGTCGGTGACTGAGCTGAGCTCAATCTCACACCTTGTAACATAGGCAAGAACCCTTTCTTGGACTCATCCATTTTGAACTTTTTCAAAATCTTATCAAGGTATGTGCTTTGTGAAAGACCTATGAGGCGTCTCGATCTATCTCTATAGATCTTGATGCCTAATATATAAGCAGCTTCTCCAAGGTCCTTCATTGAAAAACATTTGTTCAAGTAGGCCTTAATGCTGTCCAGAAATTCTATATTATTTCCCATCAAGAGTATGTCATC
>NW_021299242.1:0-1573 GCF_002162155.2 Triticum dicoccoides
AAAAATAATGAACTTGTAATATGACAATTCTTTTAAAAAAGTGTTCTCAAAAACGAGCTATCATGTGTGAGATCAATGGCTTTCAAGCCAAATGATCAATCTTATGGCCACATTCATGACATAGTTTTTTCAAATGATCTCATATTGTGCACAAGGGTACATATTGGAATGGAAAACAATGTTGCCTAAGGAAGTTTTCACTTTCTTTGGACGACAAAATCATTTTCCATTTTCCGAGTGCCCCAAATGAGGTTTTTTGTGAAGAACCTAGCAAATAATTGTTGCAAAATTGGACCAAATCATTTTTATAAAATATTAGGCCATATTTAATGCACAATTAAACAAATGGTTGGGTCTCAAAAGTTTTGATCCACCTCTGGTGAAAAAGATAAAGTTCTGCCGAATTAGCGGGAAGCGGGTCAAATTTGAACTGCGGCTGCCTCATAGTTTGCTATTTATTTTTTCCGAAAATCATTCTAGGTACAAAAGTATCTATTTAATAAGAGAAACACCAAAAAAAATTCAAGATTCAACCACAAGCTAGGAACGGTCATTCCCGCCGTTTTGACCGCACTTTGAAACGGGCATAAAAAAATAAAAAAAAATCAAAAAATTGGAAAACCTTCGCATTGTGTCATTATATGCGGCCAATTTACCAGGAAAAATAATGAACTTGTAATACGACAATTCTTTTAAAAAAGTGTTCTCAGAAACGAGCTATCATGTGTGAGATCAATTGGATATCAAGCCAAATGATCAATCTTATGGCCACATTCATGACATAGTTTGTTCAAATGATCTGATATTGTGCACAAGGGTACATATTGGAATGGAAAACAATGTTGCCTAAGGAAGTTTTCACTTTCTTTGGACAACAAAATCATTTTCCATTTTCTGAGTGCCCCAAATGAGGTTTTTTGTGAAGAACCTAGCAAATAATTGTTGCAAAATTGGACCAAATCATTTTTATAAAATATTAGGCCATATTTAATGCACAATTAAACAAATGGTTGGGTCTCAAAAGTTTTGATCCACCTCTGGTGAAAAAGATAAAGTTCTGCCAAATTAGCGGGAAGCGGGTCAAATTTGAACTGCGGCTGCCTCATAGTTTGCTATTTATTTTTTCCGAAAATCATTCTAGGTACAAAAGTATCTATTTAATAAGAGAAACACCAAAAAAAATTCAAGATTCAACCACAAGCTAGGAACGGTCATTCCCGCCGTTTTGACCGCACTTTGAAACGGGCATAAAAAAATAAAAAAAATCAAAAAATTGGAAAACCTTCGCATTGTGTCATTATATGCGGCCAATTTACCAGGAAAAATAATGAACTTGTAATACGACAATTCTTTTAAAAAAGTGTTCTCAGAAACGAGCTATCATGTGTGAGATCAATTGGATATCAAGCCAAATGATCAATCTTATGGCCACATTCATGACATAGTTTGTTCAAATGATCTGATATTGTGCACAAGGGTACATATTGGAATGGAAAACAATGTTGCCTAAGGAAGTTTTCACTTTCTTTGGACAACAAAATCATTTTCCATTTTCTGAGTGCCCCAAATGAGG
>NW_021299243.1:0-1116 GCF_002162155.2 Triticum dicoccoides
CCTCCGCCGCGGGACCTCGTCGCCGGCGAAGCAGGCCACTCCGGCGACCGTCTCCACCACCACCAGAACCGCGACTCGCCCCTGAGTCCGACGGTAGTCTCCGCATCCCTTCCCGTGCCCTGTACCGCCGCCGGCGAGCTCGCCGTCGCCTCTGGCCGGAGGTAGACGACGGCCGCCGTGGGGCCGGCCCGTCAGCCACACGCCCTGACGGGTGGGATCCACCCGTCAGGTTTAAAACGTGCGCGCGCGCGCGCACCGATCCGCCGTCGGCCGAAGGCGTATTCAGCCTTTACGCCTTCGACGTGGCGGCCGCGTGGGCTGGGTTTCCCCCCTGGGCCTGCTGCTGCTGTGGCCTCTCTGGCCCAGTGGCACAGCGCCGTTTTTCTTTTTCCTTTTCTGTATTATTTCCAAATATTCCACAGGGCAGAATATTAATCCAAATGCATTGATTCCAATTTCCAAATTCCTAGAATATTGCAACCTATTTAATGGTGCAACTTTCACTCAAATCCAACCACCTTTTCTTCTCTGTAAATATTTAAATGTGGTTTTTAGCATTTAAATAGGCCTTTGAAAATCCATAACTCCTATTTTGCTGCTCCAAAACCAAAACCAAAAGTTGTCACCTTCCTAGCCTTCCTCCTAGTATTCTACAAAAATAAGTTGACATTTTTGTGAGCACTTTGACTTTTCTGTTTTTATTATTGCCTTATTTTCCCGTTGTTTTCTTGCGACGTTAGATCCCGTATTTGACGAGGTAGCTGAGGAAGAAGGAGGAGCAGGGCCTGAAGACTTTGAAGATCAAGCCAACCAAGGCAAGCAGCCCTTTGACCATGACTATGATACCCCTTTATATGCATGTCATTTTTAGCTCTTTATTATCGATGCATCGGAATCATGATGAGATGGTGAACCACGTGGGTTGGTTACCACGATTACTTCCTCGTTGATACTTGCAGTGTGCATGGCCCTACCTTCTTATGAGGGTTATGCCGGTGGGAGTAGATAGGATGCAAATGTAGATGCTACGCAAATGGGGTGGGTTTGTGCATGGTGAAGGAGGCAATGTGATTTCAAAAGTCTTTTCGAAAACCCCGTCGGGTGCCACTTATGCCC
>NW_021299244.1:0-1814 GCF_002162155.2 Triticum dicoccoides
TAGCCCTTAAATCTTCAGATATTAATATCATTCTGGGTATGGACTGGATGTCGGCTCATCATGCCCAAATCGATTGCTTCTCTAGGACTGTTCAACTCACCCATCCTTCGGGAAAGATAGTCAATGTCTTGACCCGAATAGCCAAGCGACAATTATATTCTCTTAACGCCAGCCCTTTGACAGACCTTGAGGACGTTCCGGTAGTCCGTGACTTCCCGGATGTCTTTCCAGAGGAATTGCCAGGTGTTCCACCTGACAGGGATGTTGAGTTTGTAATAGACCTCATTCCAGGAACCGTTCCGATTGCTAGAAGACCTTATAAGATGGCACCCCTAGAACTAGCCGAACTTAAGAAACAACTCGATGAGTCCTTGAAAAAGGGTTTCATCCGACCTAGCTCTTCTCCGTGGGCTTGCCCCGTCCTATTCGTCAAGAAGAAGGATGGTACGGACCGGATGGTTGTAGATTACCGACCTGTCAATTTGGTCACAATCAAGAACAAATATCCACTTCCCAGGATCAACGACCTGTACGATCAGCTTGCTGGATCCTCAGTCTTCTCCAAAATGGATTTGAGGTTGGGCTACCATCAAATCAAAATCAGAAACGGGGACATTCCTAAAACGGCCTTTGTTACTCGTTATGGCCAATACGAGTACACCGTCATGTCCTTCGGATTAACCAACGCTCCAGCCACCTTTTCTCGGTTAATGAACTCAATCTTCATGGAGTATTTGGATAAATTCGTCGTAGTTTATCTCGATGATATACTCATCTACTCCAAGAACGAGGAAGAACATGCCGAACATTTAAGCCTAGTGTTGAAGAAACTTCGAGAGCATCGCCTTTATGCCAAATTTTCTAAATGTGAATTCTGGTTGCCAGAAGTGACCTATCTGGGTCATGTAATATCTGGTAAAGGTATTGCTGTTAACCCTGAGCGAGTTCAAGCCGTCCTTAATTGGACTCCACCTGAATCGGTCAAGCAAGTTCGGAGCTTTCTGGGCTTAGCAAGCTATTGTCGTCGCTTGGTCGAGAACTTCTCCAAGGTTGCTAAACCTCTAACCGAACTCCTCAAGAAAGATAAGAAGTTCGAGTGGACTCCACAATGTGAGCACAACTTTCAGGAACTGAAAAGACGCCTGACTTCTGCTCCCGTACTGGTACCGCCAGACTTCTCTAAGGACTTTTTTATCTACTGCGACGCCTCGCGACAAGGACTAGGTTGCATTCTCATGCAAGATCGACACGTAATTGCCTATGCTTCACGGCAATTGCACCCACACGAGGAGAATTATCCTACTCATGATCTAGAGCTTGCAGCTGTAGTCTATGCACTTAAGACCTGGCGACAATACCTCCTCGGTAATCGTTGCGAAATATTCACTGATCACCAAAGTCTGAAGTATATTTTCACCCAACCGGATCTGAATCTCAGGCAAAGACGTTGGGTCGAGTTGATCACAGATTTCGACTTAGGAATAACCTACACCCCAGGGAAAGCCAACGTCATGGCTGATGCGCTAAGTCGTAAATCTTATTGTAACAATCTGATGTTACAACAAAGTCAACCGCTTCTCCATGAGGAATTTCGGAAGCTTAACCTCCACATTGTTCCTCAAGGATTTCTTTCCACCTTGGTGGCGAAACCTACTCTTACGGATCAAATCATTGCTGCCCAGAAGCGAGATAAGGGAATAGCTAAGATCAAGGAGAACATTGCTAGCGGAGGTGCTAGTTGTTTCTCCACAAATGATCATGGTGTTGTGTACTTTGAGAACCGTCTAGTGGTTCCCAAGAACCAGCATCTACGG
>NW_021299245.1:0-1876 GCF_002162155.2 Triticum dicoccoides
TCGTCGTCGACGGGAACGTCTCCTCCCACTGAATGCGCATCGTCGGAAATCCTACAATAAATCCAGAAATAAATGCGAGTACCAGGATTTGAACCCTGGTGGGCTGGGGATACGACAGTCCCTCTTACCATTCAACCACAGATTGGTTCGCAACTCGTTGCAATAAATGTCAATTAGATTTGGTTGTATGGACCATGGATATTTGATTAATAATATGATAAGTGAAACCGAAAACACATATACATATACTTTATTATTATTTTATTATTGAGGTAACCCTTTTGCCATGCATGTTTGCATGTTGAGATGGATCATTTGTCATACATGTTGATGTGGCATGGGTGCATGTTAAGGTAAATAGGTGGGGGACATCTGCTTAGTTATATGGGATACAGGATATAGGATACTCTCTCTGTTCCTAAATATAAGTCTTTGTAGAGATTTCACTATGAACCACATACGGATGTATATAGGTGCATTTAGAGTATAGATTCACTTATTTTGCTTCGTATGTGGTCTATAGTAAAATATTTTTAAAGACTTATATTTAGAAATGGAGGGAGTACTGCATTGATTGGGCAATACGCGGGTTGAGAAGAGATTTCAAATCAAATTGTTTAAAAGCCCTCGTGTTGTGCATGCTGGGATGGGAGCATCTGGGACGTTTTTTGTTGACTCTCTAAACAGCAGGATCCTAAATTTTGAATCAATCTCAGCAGCCATTGACTGGTCATTAGCTTTCACGAAAAGGGATTGTGCCCTATTACTTGACTTAGACGCAGGGCAATGACCCAGCCTGTACGGTCATATGGCTTATTTCTCTATCTCTATCTCTACTACTATAGTGAACCAGTTTCAAATTTGGATTTACCACCTTCCTCTCAATTTTCCGGCCAAGATGTCGTTGGAGTAATTGCAGCCGTTGATTTGCCAAAACATGCTGACATCTACCATTCATCAGCGACCAGCTTTACGAATCCTACGGCTAGCATGCGCCGGATTCGCCTCTGCCGCTGCGAGCAGCAGGTCTGCTCGTTGATCCAATTATGTGGAAGAAGCTAGGTGACTTTTCTAGACGCTTGTACGTCTGCCCAAGAGTCCCAAGAAATTGATTCTTTTTAGCTTGACTAAGCCGGTACCTGACTCAACTACCAGTAATAACTTTTTTTAAGCCATATGATAGAGCTAATGTCCAATTGATCTAGATAGTAGTACCACTAGCATTTTTGTACGCGAAGGCAGAAATTCTAATGTTCATCATCTCAAATTTTGGAGGAATGATAAAGGTTTCATTCAGCAACGTATTGCTGCCGGAATTCATTGCAATATATGCCAATTAGATTTGGTTGTATGGACCATGGATATTTGATTAATAATATGATAAGTGAAACTGAAAACACATACACATATGCTTTATTATTATTTTATTATCAAGGTGACCCTTTTGTCATGCATGTTTGCATGTTGGGATGGATCATTTATCATACATGTTGATGTGGCATGTGTGCATATTAAGGAAAATATGTGGGGATCATCTACTTAGTCATATGGGATACACGATATAGGATACTACATTGATTGAGCAATACGCGGGTTGAGAAGAGATTTCAAATCAAATTGTTTAAAAGCACTCGTGTTGTGCATGCTGGGATGGGAGCATCTGGGGCGTTTTTGGTTGACTCTCTAAACAGCAGGATCCTAAATTCCGAATCAATCTCAGCAGCCATTGACTTGGTCATTAGCTTTCAGGAAAAGGGATTGTGCCCTATTACTTGACTTAGACGCAGGGCAACGACCCAGCCTGCACGGCCATACGGCTTATATCTCTATCTCTACTACTATAGTGTACCAGTTTTAATATTGGATTTACCACCTC
>NW_021299246.1:0-1071 GCF_002162155.2 Triticum dicoccoides
GTGCCCCCGTCCCGCCTAACCCTGTAGCGTTCGACCACGGGATCTAGCCCTTTGACTTTGCACGGACGGGCTTTGACCAGTGGACCTCCCCACCCGGTTGTGTTAGGTCAGCCCATAGGAACACTTTGGAGCAACATCCGGGCCAGACCCACAGCAAGATCCCCTCCGTGTAGACCCGACGCGTCCATTTCCCCCCTCCAGGTGCCGGCGGCGGCGCCGTCCGTAAGGGGGGCACACCCCGGACACGCGTGCCGGGTGTTTGCAACCGCCACAACACTTCCAGACTTGTGAGAGGCCGCCTACGCGAGATTTGGCGGCATGCTAGCCCCCGGAGGCCGCCGGCCACAGCCGTAGACGCGTGAAGGGCAATCCGCGTAGAGGGCATTTTTCGGATACTTCTCCATCACCAAAATTTATGAAAAAATACCATCGTTCCTATAGCACATGTGCCCACGTCGTGCAAAAAAAACTCATGATTTTATCGCGCTCCGAGTATTTAGTAATATTGACGCCGCATCGTTACCGCAGAACATCTACTACCGTGTCATCGCCGTCCGTGAGGGGGGGCCACGCCCCGGAGACGCGTCCCGCCTCTTCGGACATGCCACCACACCACCCCGCAAGTATGAGGGCCCGGTGCGACGCTCCGGTGGCATTGCTACCCCCCAGTGCCCCCGTCCCGCCTAACCCTGTAGCGTTTGACCACGGGATCTAGCCCATTGACTTTGCACGGACGGGCTTTGACCAGTGGACCTCCCCACCCGGTTGTGTTAGGTCAGCCCATACTTGTGAGACGTGCGAAGGGCAATCCGCGTAGAGGGAATTTTTCGGATACTTCTCCATCACCAAAAATTATGAAAAAAATACCATCGTTCCTATAGCACATGTGCCCACGTCGTGCAAAAAAACTCATGATTTTATCGCGCTCCGAGTATTTAGTAATATTGACGCCGCATCGTTACCGCAGAACGTCTACTACCGTGTCATCGCCGTCCGTGAGGGGGGGGGGCATGCCCCGGAGACGCGTCCCGCCTCTTCGGACATGCCACCACACCACCACGCAAGTATGAT
>NW_021299247.1:0-1232 GCF_002162155.2 Triticum dicoccoides
TTATTTGCCACCAAATCTGATATTGATGAGCTAGATTTCAGCAAATCTGTTTGCTATGCTTTTGTGTGCAAAGAGGCATTATTTTCATTCGAGGACGTGCCTTCCTCTTTGCCTCCTGCTGTCACTAACATTTTGCAGGAGTTCGCTGACGTTTTTCCACAAGACGTGCCACCGGGATTACCGCCTATTCGAGGGATTGAGCATCAGATTGACTTAATTCCCGGTGCTTCACTGCCAAACCGTGCACCATACTGTACCAATCCAGAGGAGACGAAGGAGATTATGCGTCAAGTACAAGAGCTTCTCGACAAAGGTTATATACGCGAATCCCTTAGTCCTTGTGCTGTTCCTATTATTCTAGTGCCGAAAAAGGATGGTACATCACGTATGTGTGTTGATTGTAGAGGCATTAATAATATTACTATTTGTTATCGTCATCCTATTCCTAGGCTAGATGATATGCTTGATGAATTGAGTGGCTCTACAATATTCTCCAAAGTTGATTTGCGTAGTGGCTACCATCAAATTCGTATGAAATTGGGAGATGAATGGAAAACAACATTTAAAACTAACTTTGGATTATATGAGTGGTTAGTCATGCCTTTTGGGTTAACTAATGCACCTAGTACTTTCATGAGATTAATGAACGAAGTTTTACGTGCTTTCATTGGACGATTTGTGGTAGTTTACTTTGATGACATATTGATTTATAGCAGATCTTTGGAAGAACATTTGGAACATTTACGTGCTGTTTTTATTGCTCTACGTGATGCAAGTTGGTTTGGTAATCTTGGGAAGTGCACCTTTTGCACCGACCGAGTATCTTTTCTTGGCTATGTTGTTACTCCACAGGGAATTGAAGTTGATAAAGCCAAGATTGAAGCTATTGAGAGTTGGCCGCAGCCCAAAACGGTCACACAAGTGAGGAGTTTTCTTGGCCTCGCTGGATTCTATAGGCATTTTGTGAGAGATTTCAGCACCATTGCTGCACCTCTCAATGAGCTTACAAAGAAAGATGTGCCTTTTCTTTGGGGTACCGCACAGGAAGAAGCCTTCACGGTATTGAAAGATAAGTTGACACATGCTCCTTTACTCCAACTTCCTGATTTTAATAAGACTTTTGAGCTTGAATGTGATGCTAGTGGAATTGGATTAGGAGGTGTGTTATTACAAGATGGCAAACCTGTTGCATACTTTTCTGAAAAATTGAGTGGGCCTAGTCTGAATTATTC
>NW_021299248.1:0-1284 GCF_002162155.2 Triticum dicoccoides
TGAACACCCATCTTGGATGACCAATAGAAATTGCAGCCACATGTGCACCGATCTAATTTGAAACATCAATGAAAATTGAAAAAAAATTACTCTCATAGCACTACTTCTATTTGCATTTCCCAAACATATGGTTCTGTCCATCCTCATTTCCTGTCTTCCCTAATAACCATCATTAAGTTATAGGTTTGCTGTGTGCCTGTGCTATTCCCTGTCAGTAATTGATTTCAGAAACTGGCAAGCTTTGATAATGTAAGAGTTACTTACTTGCTAATTAGCCAAGCAGGCATGTATTACTTACTTGCTAAGAACTTTGATACTATTTGGATCAAAGTTAAATGAGCACATAGATGACAAAAAAAAGTTCAGATTGTAAAATGTTCATTTTGCTGCTAGTGCCCATTTTGAGTAATTGCTTAGAGGGATGATCCTGTGTGAGCTGCTGGAGTGATTTGTTTTCTACATAAAGCTCTTTAGTCAGGCTGGTTTTCGTGAAATACAGATGAAGCTTCACCAGCTCCTGTGGGTGTGGGATCCATGTGACATGTGACATTGCATCCATGTCCACCTGGGATAATGATTTTGCAGGTACCCCGAGAGGCCCTTGAGTTTGCCGGAATGTCGATTAACTTCCATTCCAGCAAATTCGGGTACTCCATATGTCCTATTTTCAGTAAAGGTCATGCTGAAATTTTCCGTGAATTTTAGCATGACTTTGCTAAAAATAGGACATATGGGGTACTTGTGACTAATGCATGGGCCGGGGTATCTTAGTAGTTAATTAAGTAGGATCAAGTGCCCCGGCGTACTTGTGACTAATGCATGGCTTTTAGGGTGCCTCGGTGTCGATAAAAACCGAAATGATGAAAGGTTAGGCTTTTAGGGTGCCTTGGCGTCGAAAAACCCTCAATGATAAAAGCTTAGATTTTAGGATGCCTCGGTGTCGACAAACCCTAAATGATGAGACCATGATCTTGTTCCTTAACAATAACCAACTTTTTGACCAAACTTTGTTTCTATTTAGAGAGAAACATGGCCCACAACGATGAGGCCGGGGGTTCGGGCGGCAAGGCATTCTGGGAGCTGTCCCAGGAGATGGAGGAACAACCTCACTTGTATGAGGCCGCCGCCTTCCCCACCGATCCTGAGACCACGGATGGTGCCGCCGAGGATGACCACACTGATGCCACCACTGATGGTGCCGCCGAGGATGCCACCACTGATGATGGCGGCGCACGCACAGATGGCAGCCAACTGAAGAGGCAACGGAAGGACCGGCGCCCGATC
>NW_021299249.1:0-1989 GCF_002162155.2 Triticum dicoccoides
AATAGATCATCATGCATATTTTATTTTCTTGCATTTTGGTCGATCCTAGAAATTTCACGCAACTCAAGGACCCTTGGAGAGAGTTGGAGATTTCGTTATTTTCATATTTGAGAGTTTTCTCGAATTGAAAAGAGGATCATTTGATTTATTTATTTCATCTTCAATTATTTTCCGTTATCAAAAATATAAGAGAGGGAATAATATGACTTTCCCAAATTTAGGAAAATGAAGATTTAATAAATAGATCAAATTTTGTTTGCCGGAGTTTTATTTGCATTTTATTCGGATAGGGAAAATGCGCGTTTTTGAAAATTTTATTTTAGGTCCGGAGAAAAGTTCATTTTGTTCGGCTCATTTTTAGGAGTCGGGGAAAATTTACTTTATTAAATTTTGGAGTTCGTTTAGATTTTCTTTTATTTATTTTTCTGCGCGCGAGACCGTTAAAAAAAAAAATCCGCAGCGCCTTGGGCCAAAGGCCCAAGCCACCGAGCCAGCCAGGCCAGAGGCCATCGCGCGCCACGCCCAGGGAGGAGCCGCACCAGGCGCAAGGCGCCAGGGAGCCGCCATCCTTTGTGGATTCTTAGTAGGATTCATCTACTTTCGTTTTTTTTCTAGATCTTTTCCCTCTTTTGTTTCCTAATCCTAGTCTATTTCTTGTCCCCTACCCCAAGCAAAACCCTCCCCTCCCCAATATAAATACCCAAGCACCCCCCTCTAAACACATCAAACCCACACCTCTCCAATCCTCGCCTCCGCCTCACCACCGCGCCACCCAACGCCGCGCCGCCTCACCACCGCGCCACCCCACACCCAACGCCGCCGCCGCCTTACGCCGCCGCCGGAGCCCCTCGCTCTTCGAGGTACTAGCCCCGCGCCGCGTCACCTTTTCTTTTCTCGGATCGTTTTCTTCTAATCGTTCCGATTCTTTTCTTCTCTAAACCGTTCCGGTTTTCTAGATCAGTTTTTCGTTCGGATTTCTTCTCCGAAACCCTAGATCGGATTCGTTTTCTTCTCCGATTTAGTTGCCTTTTTCCGTTCGCCGGACCGTTCGTCCTAACGAACGTGATCACCGGATTCTTCTAGGTTAATGAACGTCCGTTCGTATAACCGTTCGTCGTTCTCTTTTCTCGTCGGATTTATTCCGCGATTCTTCCGATCGTGATTTCAGATCCGATCTTCTTTCTAGTCTATCTTCTTGCTCGTTTATCGGAATCAGGTGATTCAAATGCCTGGAGTTTCGCCTCGAAACCGCCGTTCCGACTAACCAACTTAAACTAAGTTTTGTTACTGTAAAATTTTGACCTAGTTTCAACTTGCTAGAACCGAGTTGTTTTCTTTCGTCGTTTGACTTTCGATGCTTTATTTGATTCGATTCTTTTGCAACCAGGGTTCTTAAGTTGAACTCTCTGGTTAGATCTTTTATTCGAGATTTCCCTGTGCATTAGATGAGTACTTATTGTATGCTTGTTGTTTGTCTGCGATAGATTACCCGGATTGCGCCGCTTGTTACTTCGAAACCCGAGGACTCGCGGATCATCAGCACGGCAAGTAACACTTGATCATATCTTTCCTACTACCCAGTTTTATTGCATTAGATCAAACCCTCAAACACTTGCATTGTTAGGATCTAATTAAATTGTGGGATGGGAAGTAGATGAGGTAGTACCTATTACCTGTTACTTATGAAACCTTGGGAGTTACTTCTACGTTTGCTTATTATGCTATGCTATGCTAGTAGACGTGGATTGGGTGAGTGAATATCCATGACAGATGTGAGATTGTTAATTAATGGCTTATCTAAGGTGGCAACCTAAACACACATCTGGGTGGATTGAGGCACCTGATGTCTATCAGGACTTGCCTGTTTTTTTTTGGACCGCCACCCAGGCTCAAAGGGATCATAAGATCTTTCATGCTAGAAACTTCCGTGTGCAGCCACATGCTACTATGGGCTCTAGCATAGTTGACTAAGTTGTGCGAACTCTTACG
>NW_021299250.1:0-4990 GCF_002162155.2 Triticum dicoccoides
ATATATATATATATATAAGTAATTCTTCACCCTGGTGCATCCACCGAGCCACACGGTCTCTTAAGCAAACCTCGACGGTTCCACCGCTATAAAATTAAGTTTCACATCTGTAAACTTACGTTGATGGCCCATCCCTACCTCTATCTTTCTCAAGTCTCAACTGGATCGACACCGCTGTCTCAAAAAAAAACCTGGATCGACATTGTTTCTCTCTCCCAGTCCATCCTCGGATTGCGGCGGCGGCGGCGGCGATTGTGCCGGATGGACTACCCAGAAGCAAGGGCTACTCCCCACCCTGGCGCGTGGAGTACTCCCCCATTCCCTCTCTCATGCGACTAGGAGGCGAAGTGGACAGCGCAAAGTTCCGACGCGAGGTCTGCAGCGACAACGGCCTTCTCCTGCGTCCCTCCCCACCTCCGTCGGTCTTCTAGCCGGTAAGAACTGCCCCTTCCTTTTCCTCTCCCTTTCCTCATCCATCAATTTCTGAATGTTTAGGATTAGCGTTCTTGATTTTTTTAGGAGCGGGGCAAAGGAAGAGGAAGAAGGCCAAGAAAGGATCCCGGGTTGCCCTAAGAAGCTGCTCCTCGGGTTGTCGCCCTACAATGAGGAGGCAGTGGACAGGAAGGGTGGAGCTCCTCGTTGAGGTCAAGCGCAAAATTTGGGGTTCGGCCCGAACAAGAGCCCTCATTCTGTCCGATAAAAAAGCGCCCTTATTCTTTACGCGGTTCATCCTCACTTCATTTGGTCTTTTATTGAAACTGTGAACATACTGTTGCTTGCTTCGTCAGTTACAAATTTTTCAGGGCAAATGGCAGTCTGTTGCTTGTGTGAAAGGGTGCCTTTTTCAAAAAATATTACGAAGGAATTGATGGCAAAGTATATTTGCGTTGATGTTGTGGTAGTGGCTTGTGTAGACCATGTTTGTTTCAGTAGGCAGTGCTGCATAGAAGCACTATCTCTGCAGCCTAAAGTCGCTGCATTATGTTGCACTGATGTGTTCTTTCTTCTTTTTGTTTTTCTCCTAAGATTTAGTGTTTCTTCCTTTCTGAATAAAAATAACACTATATTATGGATATTTTTAGTGAATCAGAAGTGCAATCGTTGTTATGACTTGAATCCCGAATGCCAGTGCAGTAATTAATTAGATTCTTGGAGCCTAGTTCAATCTTGTAGGGTCACGCTAACTGCCACACGTGTGGTAGGAAGGGAGACGCACCACACGTCTCTAATGTAAACAGATTGCCACGTCATCGCATGCATGCATGCAGGAATCTTTTTGGATTTTCAGTTTTTAAAATGTTTTATCTCTTAAACGAAAAATCCGATTGAAAATCCGTTTTCACCATTAAATCCCTCACGATGAGATCTTCGAAACTAGATCCCATGTTGATATGTTTTGATGAATTTTTTTTGGATTAAAAGTTGCCATGTCTATTGCATATGAATTGCCATGATGTTTACACTGAAGTTGCCATGATATGTTCCAGCTATTTTCTTCTACATTTAAAAGTAAATTTTGACATTTATAAAATGGGGAATTAAGAAACTAGACTTGCCATAAACCATAAACTAAAATTGCCATGATGCATGCACGTAAAATTGCCATGGTTCATACAAAAAATAATTTTCATGGTCAAAGTACTGGAGTTGCCATCATCAGAATACTAAAATTGCCATGATCTACAAACTAAAATTGCCACATGGCAACTTTAGTTTAAGCCCTATGGCAACTGCAGTGTAAACATCGTGGCAACTTCTGGCAAAAAAAAATTCGTCGAAACATATCAACATGGGGTCTAGTTTTGAAGATCTCATCGAGAGGGATTTAATGGTGAAAACGGATTTTTAGTTCGCTTTTTTATTTAGGAGATACAACATTTTTAAGCCGAAAACCAAAAAAAAATCTGCTGATGTCATCTATTCATACGTGGCAAAATGAGTGGTGATGGAGGCGTGTGGGCGATGTGCAAACGCCCACACGTGTGGGCGTTAACATTTCCGATCTTGTATGCTCTTCAACCGACTGAAAGTATTCAGTCATGCTTATTTTAAATCTTTTCTCATTGTAGTTCATATACCTCTCCGTGGATCACTCAGCTGTGTTTTTTTTAATAACTCAACTGTAGTTTGCCAGTAACTAGTTTCAAAATGTTTTGAAAATGCCACTTGCATGTAGGAAGAAAAAATAGTTATACTGACAAGCACCTACCATGCCCCTACTGTGATTTCAGCGTAGTTTATGGTATACTAACAAGTACCTACGTTGCCTCTATTTTTTTTCCTGGGCCCTAAAATAATTTCAGCTGTAGTTAATGGTATAGTAACAAGTACCTACGATGCCCTATTTTATCTACCTGGGCCCCTACCATAATTCCAGCTCTATTTCGTCTTTCAAAATTGTGTATGTGGAAATAAAGAACTATGCCTGTCATTCTATCATTCTGCTAATTAGTCAATTTTGTAGTTTCTTTCTTTTCCTCAGTGATATGCCAATATGTTTCAGCTCAGCACATGGAGTAATTAGATGGTCCTTCTCCCGTGATTTACTAGATTGTCAGCAATGATTCAAAGGTTAGTTCCTCTAATGTGACATAGATGTGGAAAAAAGCATCAACCTATTTAATAATGTATCCATCCATCTAGCAGCAGGTAGTGTAACAAGCATAAGTAGCTAGTGACCCAGACAAAGAAACTCACTAAAGAGATGGCAGTAGTCTTGGCGAGCGCTCTGAATCTACAAATTCCTTGAGCCATTTTTACATTATGCAAGCATAACATAAGAGATAAAATGTAGACACTTTTAGGCACATACTCCAAATGTACCTGACATTAGCTTCCAGGTCTGTAATTAACAGTATGCCAACTACACATATCATTTGAGACGAACAAAATGTAGACATAAAATGGGAGCTCAATAGCCAGACACTTTGAACTTCAAATATCATAAAGTCCAATATGAAAAGGTAAATTTCTGCCTGATGCTTGCGCAATTTCTGTTATCATCTAGTTTAATTCTCTGTATGTATATGCTATATATAAGTAAAAATATGCATGCATTTTTTTCCTCTAGGGAAGAGCATTCCTCTATTTCTGTTATCATCTAATTTAATTCTATGTATGTATAAGTAAAAATCTACATGTGTGCTCTTCTCTAGCAAAGAGCGTTGCTCTATTTATCTCGGACCATCATGTCTCATTCACTGGGTTGTTGGTAAGAATCTATCCATGTCTTAATGTTTTTTTTACTACAGTTTGTAGTTGTAAAATCTGTCATTAAGCTTCAACAGTTCACTCTGCAAGCATCTTTCAAGTGCGGTCGCCTGAGATTACCCCATTGGCTTTGACTAAGAGTCCCACTTAATTGTTAGGTTGCTTATTCTAAAGTTCATGATTCTGCATGCGAGCAAAGGATGTGATAAGCGCAGTTTTGTCTCTGTAGTTTTGTAGACTTTATTCATCATGATGATTTGATGGAGTCTGAACAATGGTTATCTACAAGGGAGGTTCCAGGAAGACTGCAAGATGATAGGCATCAACCATTTTGAGTTCGTTTTAGCAAGACCATTATGCGTTGCCTTGTAACATTATCAAGTCAGTTTCGGTGCATATAGTGCAGTGTAACATTATCAAGTAGTTTGTTTCTGTAATTATACGTCGCCTTGTCCATATGTGTTACCCCAACCATCAGTATTTTGCATGATGCACTAAGTAATTCGTGTTCAGAAATTTCGTGTATCTGCTTAGTTGGCTGGTATTACCTGACAGGCTTCGGACACATTCTTATAGAATCTTAATTGTCAGGGAAAAAAACCTATAACCTTACTGAGCTATTTTATTCTTCGACAGTACAATTTTGTTGGCTAGTACACTGGAAATCAGGGGCAAAGCTCAGCCACCAGATCCATCTACTCGCACGAACAACAAATTTTACACACACATGTGCAACTGTATTTGCTTTCGTACCAACATATAATTGGAAAGATAATACTAATCTCCTTAACTTCACCGAGAATTGCAGTATATGATGCTGGTAAAAATCGTCTCGTCGGTTCTTTAACACAATTACGAGTCAGGTTGCAAAAAATATCCTTGAAGGGGTGGTAGTCCTGCATGAAACGCTCCATGAAATCCACTCCAAAAAATTAGATGGAGTGATTTTTAAAGTGGATTTCGAGAAAGCGTATGATAAGGTCAAGTGGCCATTTCTCCAACAGTCTTTGCGTATGAAAGGTTTTGATGAAGCCTGGCGCAGACAGGTTCAATCATTTACGCAAAAAGGTAGTGTGGGAATTAGAGTTAATGATGACATAGGTCACTACTTCCAGACACATAAAGGCCTAAGACAAGGAGACCCGATGTCCCCTATCTTGTTTAACATTGTGGTGGATATGTTGGCAGTTTTGATAGGAAGGGCTAAGAAAAATGGTCAAGTAGGTGGATTGGTGCCTCATCTTATTGATGGAGGTGTCTCTATCCTACAGTACGTTGATGATACAATCATCTTTATGGAGCATGACTTGGCTAAGGCAAGAAATATGAAGTTGGTGTTATGCCTATTTGAACAATTGACCGGGTTAAAGATTAACTTTCATAAGAGCGAGCTGTTCTGTTTTGGTAGGGCCAAAGATGAACAGGATGCTTATAGGCAATTGTTTGGATGTGAGTTGGGAGAGCTACCATTCTCATACTTGGGGATTCCTATCCACCATCGTAGGCTAACAAACAGATAATGGAAGTGCATTGAGGACCGATTTGAGAAGAAAATGAGTTGCTGGAAGGGCAAGCTCATGTCATATGGAGGCCGATTAATCCTAATTAATTCGGTGCTCACGAGTATGCCGATGTTTCTTCTTTCGTTCTTTGAGGTACCAGTTGGTGTTAGGAAGAGACTGGACTTCTATAGATCGCGGTTCTTTTGGCAGGGTGATGAGCTTAAAAGAAAATATAGGCTTGCTAAGTGGGATATCATTTGTAGACCAAAAGACCAAGG
>NW_021299251.1:0-543 GCF_002162155.2 Triticum dicoccoides
ATGAAACAGGCCAGAATCGGCCAAAACTAGCAGTATTGATGACCGACACGTAAACACATCCCAGGGTTTGTTAATCGTGGAAATTACTTCGGGACCCAAAAACAACGAGTAATAGTCCTTGAAACGGGCCAGAATAGGCCAAAACTGCCACTGTTGATGACCGAGACGTAAACGCATCCCAGGGTTTGTTGATAGTGGAAATCACTCTCCAACCCCAAAACAGTGCGTAATAGTCCATGAAACGGGCCAGAATCGGCCAGAACTGCCAGTGTTGATGACCAACACGTAGATGCGTTTCAAGGTTTGTTAATCGTGGTAATAACTCTGGGACCCCAAAACAGTGAGTAATAGTCCATGAAACGGGCAAGAATCGGCCAAAACTACCAGTGTTGATGACCGACATGTAATAGCGTCCCATGTTTTGTTAATCATGGAAATCACTCTGGGACCCCAAAACAGTGACTAATAGTCCATGAAACGGGCCAGAATCGGCCAAAACTGTCAGTGTTGATGATCGACAAGTAGACGCATTCCAGGGTTTGT
>NW_021299252.1:0-1441 GCF_002162155.2 Triticum dicoccoides
TTTGGGTTTATGCAGACTTATGGAGAAGCCTGCGTTTACAAGAAAGTGAGTGGGAGCTCTGTAGCATTTCTCATATTATATGTAGATGACATACTCCTAATGGGAAATAATATAGAATTTCTGGACAGCATTAAGGCCTACTTGAATAAGTGTTTTTCAATGAAGGACCTTGGAGAAGCTGCTTATATATTAGGCATCAAGATCTATAGAGATAGATCGAGACGCCTCATAGGTCTTTCACAAAGCACATACCTTGATAAGATTTTGAAGAGATTCAGAATGGATCAGTCCAAGAAGGGGTTCTTGCCTATGTTACAAGGTATGAGACTGAGCTCAGCTCAGTCACCGACCACGGCAAAAGATAAAGAAGAGATGAGCGTCATCCCCTATGCTTCAGCCATAGGATCTATTATGTATGCCATGTTGTGTACCAGACCCGATGTAAACCTTGCCGTAAGTTTGGTAGCTAGATACCAAAGTAATCCCAGCAAGGAACACTGGACAGCGGTCAAGAATATCCTGAAGTACCTGAAAAGGACAAAGGACATGTTTCTCGTTTATGGAGGAGACGAAGAGCTCGTCGTAAAGGGTTACGTCGACGCTAGCTTTGACTCAGATCCGGATGACTCTAAGTCACAAACCGGATACGTGTATACGTTGAATGGTGGAGCAGTAAGCTGGTGCAGCTGCAAGCAGAGCGTCGTGGCGGGATCTACGTGTGAAGCGGAGTACATGGCAGCCTCGGAGGCAGGACATGAAGCGATTTGGGTGAAGGAGTTCATCACCGACCTAGGAGTCATACCCAATGCGTCGGGGCCGATCAAACTCTTCTGTGACAACACTGGAGCTATTGCCCTCGCAAAGGAGCCCAGGTTTCACAAGAAGACCAAGCACATCAAGCGTCGTTTCAACTCCATCCGTGAAAATGTTCAAGATGGAGACATAGAGATTTGCAAAGTGCACACGGATCTGAATGTCGCAGATCCGCTGACTAAACCTCTCTCGCGTGCAAAACATGATCAACACCAAAACTCTATGGGTGTTCGATTCATCACAATGTAACTAGATTGGTGACTCTAGTGCAAGTGGGAGACTGTTGGAAATATGCCCTAGAGGCAATAATAAAAGTATTATTATATTTCATTGTTCATGATAATTGTCTTTTATTCATGCTATAACTGTATTATCCGGAAATCATAATACACGTGTGAATACTTAGACCACACTATGTCCCTGGTAAGCCTCTAGTTGACCAGCTCGTTGTGATCAACAGATAGTCATGGTTTCCTGACTATGGACATTGGATGTCGTTGATAACGGGATCACATCATTAGGAGAATGATGTGATGGACAAGACCCAATCCTAAGCATAGCATAAAAGATCGTGTAGTTCGTTTTGCTAGAGCTTTGCAAGTGTCAAGTATCTCTTCCTTCGACCATG
>NW_021299253.1:0-1167 GCF_002162155.2 Triticum dicoccoides
GTCGTCAACTCCGTAGTCGAACTGGTCAGCAGCAGCGTCGGTCTCGTAGTCTACCGGAGAGAAGAGGGGGAAGAAATAATGAATACAGAGCAAACAAAGCACCACAAAATATATCAAGGCAATACGCGGTGTTCGGTGTGCCCTAACGCGGTAGTAGGTGATACCGGTGAAGGGGGGAAAACCCCCGGGAAAGTATTCCCGGTGTTTCGTGTTTTCGGGCAGAGGAGCCGGAGGGGGAAAGTTGCGGGTTTGATAGGTTAGGGGTGTGTGGCGGACGAACGGACTGCGTATCCGGAATCGTCTCGTCGTTCTGAGCAACTTTCATGTTGAAATTATTTTCATCTGAGCTACGGTTTATTTTCTATTAATTTTAAAAGATTTAAATCATTTTCAAGATTTATTTAATTATTTTAATGCGACATTATTCAGAATAGTGCACGCTGACGTCATCATGACGTCAGCAGTCAACAGGGAGTTGACTGGGTCAATCTGACGTGTGGGTCCCGCATGTCATTGACTGATTAGTCTAATTAGGGTTTAATAAAACTAACTACTTAATTAGATTAATTAAACATGATTAATTAACTTAATTAATCCATTAATTATTTTAATCATTAATTAATTAATTATTAATTAATTTCTTATTTATATATTTATTTTTATTTCGTTTTTTTTTGTTTCCTCAGGGGCGTGGTCCCTGTTTGTCATTGGCCCAGAGGCCAAACAGGGCGCGGGCGACGGGTTACGGGGGTGCCCCGTTCGGGTGCACGCGCAGGGGCACGCGGGCGTGTACACGGGCGGCCACGGCGGGGCACGTCGCCGGCCAGGGATGGGCGCAGGGGCGCATCCCGCCCAGTGTGGGGCGAGGTTGCCGGCGGCCACCGCACAAGCGGCAGCAGGGCGGCGGTGCCGGCGTGGGGCGAGGGGAGCAGGGGGGGCGGCCCTAGCGACCGAGCGGGCGCGGCCCCAGCGGTGGACGCGCGTGGGAGACGGGCTCCTGGGGGAGCGCTCGCCCACAGGGTGTGCGGCTGAACCGAGCCAGTGGCCAAGGCGGCCGTGGTGGCCGGCCGACGTGGGGGGAGACGGAGTGCGGTCCGGCGAAGAGCGGGCGTGCGGGCGGCAGAGGAGCACTAGTAGGGGAGCCGGGGCGCACCAGTAGCAGGGGGG
>NW_021299254.1:0-1336 GCF_002162155.2 Triticum dicoccoides
GGGGGGGGGCACACCCCGGAGACGCGTGCTGGGCGTTTGCAACCGCCTCAACACTTCCAGATTTGTGAGAGGCCGCCTACGCAAGATTTGACGGTATGCTAGCCCCCGGAGGTCGCCGGCCACAGTCGTAGACGTGCGAAGAGCAATCCGCGTAGAGGGAAGTGTTCAGATACTTCTCCATCACAAAAAATTATGAAAAATTACCATCAGTCCTATAGCACATGTGCCCACGTTGTGTAAAAAACTCATGATTTTATCGCGCTCCAAGTATTTAATAATATTCATGCTACATCGTTACCGCAGAACGTCTACTACCGTTTCATTGCCGTCCGTGAGGGGGGCCACAACCCGGAGACGCGTGCCACCTCTTCGGACACGCCACAACACCACCCCGCATGTATGAGGGCCCGGTACGGCGCTCCGGTGGCATTGCTACCCCACAGGGCCCCCGTCCGGGCTAACCCTGTAGCGTTTGACCACGGGATCTAGCCCTTTGACTTTGCACGGACGGGCTTTGACCAGTGGACCTCTCCACCCGGTTGTGTTAGGTCGGCCCAGAGGAAAACTTTGGAGCAACATCCGGGCCAAACCCACAGCTACATCCACTCCGTGTAGACCCGACGCGTCCGTTTCCCCCCTCCAGGTGCCGGCGGCGGCGGCGTCCGTGAGAGGGGGGGGGGCACACCCCGGAGACGCGTGCTGGGCGTTTGCAACTGCCTCAACACTTCTAGATTTGTGAGAGGCCGCCTACGCAAGATTTGACGGTATGCTAGCCCCCGGAGGCCGCCGGCCACAGTCGTAGACGTGCGAAGAGCAATCCGCGTAGAGGGAAGTGTTCAGATACTTCTCCATCACAGAAAATTATGAAAAATTACCATCAGTCCTATAGCACATGTGCCCACGTTGTGTAAAAAACTCATGATTTTATCGCGCTCCAAGTATTTAATAATATTCACGCTGCATCGTTACCGCAGAACGTCTACTACCGTTTCATTGCCGTCCGTGAGGGGGGCCACAACCCGGAGACGCGTGCCGCCTCTTCGGACACGCCACAACACCACCCCACATGTATGAGGGCCCGGTACGGCGCTCCAGTGGCATTGCTACCCCACACGGCCCCCGTCCCGGCTAACCCTGTAGCGTTTGACCACGGGATCTAGCCCTTTGACTTTGCACGGACGGGCTTTGACCAGTGGACCTCTCCACCCGGTTGTGTTAGGTCGGCCCAGAGGAACACTTTGGAGCAACATCCGGGCCAAACCCACAGCTACATCCACTCCGTGTAGACCCGACGCGTCCGTTTCCCCCCTCCAGGTGCCGGCGGCGGCGGCGTCCG
>NW_021299255.1:0-1101 GCF_002162155.2 Triticum dicoccoides
CCTTCTTGACATTTGTGTAGTCTACGTTCGACTGACGGTCCGGGTCGAAATACGTGGCCATGGAATATTTGGGGCTTAGGAGGATGAGCGTGCAACGTGTGTCACTGCAGAAAACACGGAATGTTAAAAGAAAAACGATCGAAAAGTAAGAATTCATATGTTACGGGCCGGTTGAGGGGAGGACTTACTCGGGAAAGTAAGGCACGAGGAAGTTATCCTTATCTTGGTTTGCCAGAATGACGCCTTCGAGGTAAGAACTCGCGACTTGCCGGTCCCCAGCGCTGCCCAAGATCTTGGCACGCATGTAGAAGGGGTCGACTATCACGATGTCCGGGGTCTTGTCGCGAATGATCCGCATCTCCATACTCAGCGAAAATAGCCGAACGAAGGTGTAGTGCAGCGGATGAAGGTTAAACATAGCAAAGATGTCATCAAACCGCAGGACGATCGTACGCCCGATGTCGCCATCCACAAAGCCCTTGCCCTCTGGCACCTTGGCCACGAAAACCGGGTATGCCACATCCTTCTCTCTGAGACGCCGCTTCTCCAAAGAAAGAACACTGTCGTGCAGACTCCGCATAGCACCGGTTGCAGCATTGAGCATATTTGGTGGTAGCATCGCCCTACCCACCACATGCACCCTCCTCGAGATATCCTGCGGTGAAGGTGGCCCGTCCTGAGCACGGATCGTACTCGGTGCCGGCTGGCTCGCACCCTTCTTAGTCTTTCTTTTGCGTGCCTTCTTCTTCTCCTGTAATGGGACCGAGTTCTGCTCACAGACCGCCTTCTTGAGTGTGTTGGGGCTGATAATATTTCGCACCTCGCCTATCTGAGGCTCGGTGAAGTCGGCAGCTGGAGGCGTCTCCTGAGAGCTGAACGCCAGACGGCGCCTGTTGCAACTTGGCTTCTCCGCGGTACGAGCTAGATCGCACACGTCTTTTGTTGGGTTTGGTTCTTGAGAAGGAGGCCCCATGAAGTCGCCATCGTACCCATGCTCGGCAAAGTACTGATCGACGTTGCCAAATGTATCATCGTCGTCGTCGTCATCGTTCTGATCCTGTGCCATATGCATGTTTGGATCCAGTGGCATAGGGATGTCCG
>NW_021299256.1:0-1149 GCF_002162155.2 Triticum dicoccoides
GTTCTGGATTCAGATTCGGACTGCACAGACATACCTGACTCAAAACGCCAACAACTTTTTCATACGGACTCCGAATTGGATGATTCTTTTTTTGTTGGAAACTAGATTTCGTGCTCTTTCCAACCCAATTGGATTCACCTTCAAATTCGTCCGGAGCATTGAGTTACGGACGAAACAATCTGACGTTGCAGCAGAATCCGAGTCAAACTACAAGCCCAAAGGTGTTGCATCACCTCCACTTGGGCCCATGAGCCTTGTACGACCTAGGGTTAGTTTTAGGCTGCCTTGGGACGTCCTCCCACCTCCTTGGCCGCCACCCCTTGCTCCTATATAAGTAGATCCATCTAGTAGCTTTTTGCTTGGGATTTGTTTAGATAAAAGTTAGCCATTGCAACTTCGTGTACTTCGTTTGTGTCCAACGACCAGACCAAGACCGCTTACGGATCCCCACCATTATCAATACCTCATATACATTTGCAATATTCAGATTGCTTTATCATATTCTTGCTCGTTCTTCGATTGCTTGCAGGAATAGACCTTCGTGGTCAGGCTGACCGTGCTTCCGGCATCGTCAGTAACCTCAGGAGATTGGTTTAGCGATTGCTAAGGCGCAACGTCGTGCACGTTTGTAGTCGGATCGTCAAAGTCGTCTCCACCAAATCGATAGTTATCATCTCATCGAAAGATCGGGACCCTCGTCTCTATCACTACCCTTATCTCCAGCAAGTTTATATTTAGCATTCATACGCTCAATGTTTTCCTTAGTTAACCCATGCATTTTTAAAATCAATTCAGCACGTTGTTTAGCATCAAAATTAACCTTCTCCGAAGATGGAAGAGGCAACAAATCAATAGGTGCACGAGGTAGGAAACCATACACAACTTCAAAAGGGCACATCTTAGTAGTAGAATGCAATGAACGATTATAAGCAAATTCAATATGAGGCAAGCATTCCTCCCACATTTTCTTATTATTCTTCAAAACAGCCCTAAGCATAGTAGACAACGTTCTATTGACTACTTCAGTTTGTCCATCAGTTTGGGGGTGACAAGTAGTACTAAAAAGCAGTTTAGTCCCCAACTTAGCCCATAAACATCTCCAAAAGTGGCTAAGAAATTTAGTATCACGATCTGAAACAATAGTATTTG
>NW_021299257.1:0-1960 GCF_002162155.2 Triticum dicoccoides
TTTTTTTGTGGCTTTTTCGTGGACTGTAGGTATGAAGAACAGACTCGATCTAAACTACGAAAAACTGTAAAATCTCACCGAGCAACCTGGAAATCTGATACCACTTGATAGAGGCGAGGGTGTCCCGATCTTTCGATGAGATGATAACTATCGATTTGGTGGAGACGACTTTGACGATCCGACTACAAACGTGCACGACGTTGCGCCTTAGCAATCGCTAAACCAATCTCCTGAGGTTACTGACGATGCCGGAAGCACGGTCAGCCTGACCACGAAGGTCTATTCCTGCAAGCAATCGAAGAACGAGCAAGAATATGATAAAGCAATCTGAATATTGCAAATGTATATGAGGTATTGATAATGGTGGGGATCCGTAAGCGGTCTTGGTCTGGTCGTTGGACACAAACGAAGTACACGAAGTTGCAATGGCTAACTTTTAACTAAACAAATCCCAAGGAAAAGCTACTAGATGGATCTACTTATATAGGAGCAAGGGGTGGCGGCCAAGGAGGTGGGAGGACGTCCCAAGGCAGCCTAAAACTAAATCTAGGTCGTACAAGGCCAATGGGCCCAAGTGGAGGTGATTTAACACCTTTGGACTTGTAGTTTGACTCGGATTCTGCTGCAGCATCAGATTGTTTCGTCCACAACTCAACGCTCCGGACGAATTTGAAGGTGATTCCACTTGGGTTGGAAAGTGCACGAAATCTAGTTTCCAACAAAAAAAGAATCACCCAATTTGGAGTCCGTATGAAAAACTTGTGTGCGTTTTGAGTCAGGTATGTCTGTGCAGTCCGAATCTGAATCCAGAACGTGAGAGACTTGGACTCTATCTTCTCTTGGGCCAAAAGTGACGTGAGAGAACTTTTTGGACAGCAAATAAACATCTCTTTCTTCCTTATCTTCATATGTGGATTGTACAAATGTCCCATACACCTGCAATTAGACAAAAACAAAAGTGTGTGAAGTATTTTTGTTCTGGATAACACAAATAGATTATTGAATAGTTTGCACTAGAAATCACCTGACAAATATGCATATATGCAATATTTTTGGTCATATCCAAGGTAGTCATGTCCTCATCAAGAGTATAGTGATTGTTTCTACCATGGTGTACAGAATTTTTATCAAATTGCCATGGTCTACCAAGTAATAAGGAACATGCTTGCATAGGTACCACATCACAATCAACATAATCAGCATATGTAGAGATACTAAAATGCACACGAACAGTACGTGTTACCTTAACCTTGCCGCTGTTGTTGAACCATTGGATGTAGTAAGGATGTGGATGTGGTCTTGTGGTGAGAGAAAGCTTCTCCACCATCTCCATGCTAGCCAAGTTGTTGCAACTACCTCCGTCTATGATGACGCGCACAGAACGTTCCTTCACAACTCCCTTGGTATGGAACAAATTGTGCCTCTGATTTTGCTCAGCTTGTGTGACCTGCACACTCAAAACTCGTTGAGCAACTAAACATTCATACCTGTCAGCGTCTCCAGGAGCCATGTATTGCGTCTCATGATCAGAATCATCTCCACCATGTTCTTCACGTGTAATAAGAGCCAAAGTCTCCTCATCATAGTCACTAGCGGACTCATATCCACCATCCGCGGTAGCAATCATCACACGCGGAGATTTGCATTCTCTCGCATAATGACCTCCTCCCTTACAACGACGACAAATAATATCACTTGTGTGCCCTGTTGATGCCATGGAAGAAGAAGAACGCTGTGCAGGCCCCGCAGGTGCGCTCTTGGCAGATAATGGTGGTTGTGCCTGTTTTCTTGTATCACGGCTGGAGGTGGCACCGGATGGAGGTGCTGGTGCAGTTGAAGTAGAAGATGCACGTGGTGTCCATGATGAAGGTCGGCCTGCAGAAAAGTTAGTTCGCCCCAATGCTTGTCGATCCTGCACTTCACGTTCAGCTTTACAAGCAAGATGGAATAAACGAGTGAT
>NW_021299258.1:0-5000 GCF_002162155.2 Triticum dicoccoides
ATATATATATATATATAAGTAATTCTTCACCCTGGTGCATCCACCGAGCCACACGGTCTCTTAAGCAAACCTCGACGGTTCCACCGCTATAAAATTAAGTTTCACATCTGTAAACTTACGTTGATGGCCCATCCCTACCTCTATCTTTCTCAAGTCTCAACTGGATCGACACCGCTGTCTCAAAAAAAAACCTGGATCGACATTGTTTCTCTCTCCCAGTCCATCCTCGGATTGCGGCGGCGGCGGCGGCGATTGTGCCGGATGGACTACCCAGAAGCAAGGGCTACTCCCCACCCTGGCGCGTGGAGTACTCCCCCATTCCCTCTCTCATGCGACTAGGAGGCGAAGTGGACAGCGCAAAGTTCCGACGCGAGGTCTGCAGCGACAACGGCCTTCTCCTGCGTCCCTCCCCACCTCCGTCGGTCTTCTAGCCGGTAAGAACTGCCCCTTCCTTTTCCTCTCCCTTTCCTCATCCATCAATTTCTGAATGTTTAGGATTAGCGTTCTTGATTTTTTTAGGAGCGGGGCAAAGGAAGAGGAAGAAGGCCAAGAAAGGATCCCGGGTTGCCCTAAGAAGCTGCTCCTCGGGTTGTCGCCCTACAATGAGGAGGCAGTGGACAGGAAGGGTGGAGCTCCTCGTTGAGGTCAAGCGCAAAATTTGGGGTTCGGCCCGAACAAGAGCCCTCATTCTGTCCGATAAAAAAGCGCCCTTATTCTTTACGCGGTTCATCCTCACTTCATTTGGTCTTTTATTGAAACTGTGAACATACTGTTGCTTGCTTCGTCAGTTACAAATTTTTCAGGGCAAAATAAGCTGATTGGCAGTCTGTTGCTTGTGTGAAAGGGTGCCTTTTTCAAAAAATATTACGAAGGAATTGATGGCAAAGTATGTTTGCGTTGATGTTGTGGTAGTGGCTTGTGTAGACCATGTTTGTTTCAGTAGGCAGTGCTGCATAGAAGCACTATCTCTGCAGCCTAAAGTCGCTGCATTATGTTGCACTGATGTGTTCTTTCTTCTTTTTGTTTTTCTCCTAAGATTTAGTGTTTCTTCCTTTCTGAATAAAAATAACACTATATTATGGATATTTTTAGTGAATCAGAAGTGCAATCGTTGTTATGACTTGAATCCCGAATGCCAGTGCAGTAATTAATTAGATTCTTGGAGCCTAGTTCAATCTTGTAGGGTCACGCTAACTGCCACACGTGTGGTAGGAAGGGAGACGCACCACACGTCTCTAATGTAAACAAATTGCCACGTCATCGCATGCATGCATGCAGGAATCTTTTTGGATTTTCAGTTTTTAAAATGTTTTATCTCTTAAACGAAAAATCCGATTGAAAATCCGTTTTCACCATTAAATCCCTCACGATGAGATCTTCGAAACTAGATCCCATGTTGATATGTTTTGATGAATTTTTTTTGGATTAAAAGTTGCCATGTCTATTGCATATGAATTGCCATGATGTTTACACTGAAGTTGCCATGATATGTTCCAGCTATTTTCTTCTACATTTAAAAGTAAATTTTGACATTTATAAAATGGGGAATTAAGAAACTAGACTTGCCATAAACCATAAACTAAAATTGCCATGATGCATGCACGTAAAATTGCCATGGTTCATACAAAAAATAATTTTCATGGTCAAAGTACTGGAGTTGCCATCATCAGAATACTAAAATTGCCATGATCTACAAACTAAAATTGCCACATGGCAACTTTAGTTTAAGCCCTATGGCAACTGCAGTGTAAACATCGTGGCAACTTCTGGCAAAAAAAAATTCGTCGAAACATATCAACATGGGGTCTAGTTTTGAAGATCTCATCGAGAGGGATTTAATGGTGAAAACGGATTTTTAGTTCGCTTTTTTATTTAGGAGATACAACATTTTTAAGCCGAAAACCAAAAAAAAATCTGCTGATGTCATCTATTCATACGTGGCAAAATGAGTGGTGATGGAGGCGTGTGGGCGATGTGCAAACGCCCACACGTGTGGGCGTTAACATTTCCGATCTTGTATGCTCTTCAACCGACTGAAAGTATTCAGTCATGCTTATTTTAAATCTTTTCTCATTGTAGTTCATATACCTCTCCGTGGATCACTCAGCTGTGTTTTTTTTAATAACTCAACTGTAGTTTGCCAGTAACTAGTTTCAAAATGTTTTGAAAATGCCACTTGCATGTAGGAAGAAAAAATAGTTATACTGACAAGCACCTACCATGCCCCTACTGTGATTTCAGCGTAGTTTATGGTATACTAACAAGTACCTACGTTGCCTCTATTTTTTTTCCTGGGCCCTAAAATAATTTCAGCTGTAGTTAATGGTATAGTAACAAGTACCTACGATGCCCTATTTTATCTACCTGGGCCCCTACCATAATTCCAGCTCTATTTCGTCTTTCAAAATTGTGTATGTGGAAATAAAGAACTATGCCTGTCATTCTATCATTCTGCTAATTAGTCAATTTTGTAGTTTCTTTCTTTTCCTCAGTGATATGCCAATATGTTTCAGCTCAGCACATGGAGTAATTAGATGGTCCTTCTCCCGTGATTTACTAGATTGTCAGCAATGATTCAAAGGTTAGTTCCTCTAATGTGACATAGATGTGGAAAAAAGCATCAACCTATTTAATAATGTATCCATCCATCTAGCAGCAGGTAGTGTAACAAGCATAAGTAGCTAGTGACCCAGACAAAGAAACTCACTAAAGAGATGGCAGTAGTCTTGGCGAGCGCTCTGAATCTACAAATTCCTTGAGCCATTTTTACATTATGCAAGCATAACATAAGAGATAAAATGTAGACACTTTTAGGCACATACTCCAAATGTACCTGACATTAGCTTCCAGGTCTGTAATTAACAGTATGCCAACTACACATATCATTTGAGACGAACAAAATGTAGACATAAAATGGGAGCTCAATAGCCAGACACTTTGAACTTCAAATATCATAAAGTCCAATATGAAAAGGTAAATTTCTGCCTGATGCTTGCGCAATTTCTGTTATCATCTAGTTTAATTCTCTGTATGTATATGCTATATATAAGTAAAAATATGCATGCATTTTTTTCCTCTAGGGAAGAGCATTCCTCTATTTCTGTTATCATCTAATTTAATTCTATGTATGTATAAGTAAAAATCTACATGTGTGCTCTTCTCTAGCAAAGAGCGTTGCTCTATTTATCTCGGACCATCATGTCTCATTCACTGGGTTGTTGGTAAGAATCTATCCATGTCTTAATGTTTTTTTTACTACAGTTTGTAGTTGTAAAATCTGTCATTAAGCTTCAACAGTTCACTCTGCAAGCATCTTTCAAGTGCGGTCGCCTGAGATTACCCCATTGGCTTTGACTAAGAGTCCCACTTAATTGTTAGGTTGCTTATTCTAAAGTTCATGATTCTGCATGCGAGCAAAGGATGTGATAAGCGCAGTTTTGTCTCTGTAGTTTTGTAGACTTTATTCATCATGATGATTTGATGGAGTCTGAACAATGGTTATCTACAAGGGAGGTTCCAGGAAGACTGCAAGATGATAGGCATCAACCATTTTGAGTTCGTTTTAGCAAGACCATTATGCGTTGCCTTGTAACATTATCAAGTCAGTTTCGGTGCATATAGTGCAGTGTAACATTATCAAGTAGTTTGTTTCTGTAATTATACGTCGCCTTGTCCATATGTGTTACCCCAACCATCAGTATTTTGCATGATGCACTAAGTAATTCGTGTTCAGAAATTTCGTGTATCTGCTTAGTTGGCTGGTATTACCTGACAGGCTTCGGACACATTCTTATAGAATCTTAATTGTCAGGGAAAAAAACCTATAACCTTACTGAGCTATTTTATTCTTCGACAGTACAATTTTGTTGGCTAGTACACTGGAAATCAGGGGCAAAGCTCAGCCACCAGATCCATCTACTCGCACGAACAACAAATTTTACACACACATGTGCAACTGTATTTGCTTTCGTACCAACATATAATTGGAAAGATAATACTAATCTCCTTAACTTCACCGAGAATTGCAGTATATGATGCTGGTAAAAATCGTCTCGTCGGTTCTTTAACACAATTACGAGTCAGGTTGCAAAAAATATCCTTGAAGGGGTGGTAGTCCTGCATGAAACGCTCCATGAAATCCACTCCAAAAAATTAGATGGAGTGATTTTTAAAGTGGATTTCGAGAAAGCGTATGATAAGGTCAAGTGGCCATTTCTCCAACAGTCTTTGCGTATGAAAGGTTTTGATGAAGCCTGGCGCAGACAGGTTCAATCATTTACGCAAAAAGGTAGTGTGGGAATTAGAGTTAATGATGACATAGGTCACTACTTCCAGACACATAAAGGCCTAAGACAAGGAGACCCGATGTCCCCTATCTTGTTTAACATTGTGGTGGATATGTTGGCAGTTTTGATAGGAAGGGCTAAGAAAAATGGTCAAGTAGGTGGATTGGTGCCTCATCTTATTGATGGAGGTGTCTCTATCCTACAGTACGTTGATGATACAATCATCTTTATGGAGCATGACTTGGCTAAGGCAAGAAATATGAAGTTGGTGTTATGCCTATTTGAACAATTGACCGGGTTAAAGATTAACTTTCATAAGAGCGAGCTGTTCTGTTTTGGTAGGGCCAAAGATGAACAGGATGCTTATAGGCAATTGTTTGGATGTGAGTTGGGAGAGCTACCATTCTCATACTTGGGGATTCCTATCCACCATCGTAGGCTAACAAACAGATAATGGAAGTGCATTGAGGACCGATTTGAGAAGAAAATGAGTTGCTGGAAGGGCAAGCTCATGTCATATGGAGGCCGATTAATCCTAATTAATTCGGTGCTCACGAGTATGCCGATGTTTCTTCTTTCGTTCTTTGAGGTACCAGTTGGTGTTAGGAAGAGACTGGACTTCTATAGATCGCGGTTCTTTTGGCAGGGTGATGAGCTTAAAAGAAAATATAGGCTTGCTAAGTGGGATATCATTTGTAGACCAAAAGACCAAGG
>NW_021299259.1:0-1551 GCF_002162155.2 Triticum dicoccoides
CTGCAGGCAGCTCAAGTTTATATGCATTATCATTTATTTTCTCTAACACCTTAAAGGGACCATCAGCACGTGGCATTAACTTTGATTTGCGCAAATCAGGAAATCTATCCTTACGCAAATGTAACCAAACAAGATCTCCAGGTGCAAACACAACATGTTTTCTACCCTTATCTCCAGCAAGTTTATATTTAGCATTCATACGCTCAATGTTTTCCTTAGTTAACTCATGCATTTTTAAAATCAATTCAGCACGTTGTTTAGCATCAAAATTAACCTTCTCCGAAGATGGAAGAGGCAACAAATCAATAGGTGCACGAGGTAGGAAACCATACACAACTTCAAAACGGCACATGTTAGTAGTAGAATGCAATGAACGATTATAAGCAAATTCAATATGAGGCAAGCATTCCTCCCACATTTTCTTATTATTCTTCAAAACAGCCCTAAGCATAGTAGACAATGTTCTATTGACTACTTCAGTTTGTCCATCAGTTTGGGGGTGACAAGTAGTACTAAAAAGCAGTTTAGTCCCCAACTTAGCCCATAAACATCTCCAAAAGTGGCTAAGAAATTTAGTATCACGATCTGAAACAATAGTATTTGGCACACCATGCAAGCGAATAATTTCACGAAAGAACAAATCAGCAACATTAACAGCATCATCGCTTTTATGACATGGTATAAAGTGTGCCATTTTCGAGAATCTATCCACGACAACAAATATGCTATCCCTCCCCTTCTTTGTTCGAGGTAATCCTAAAACAAATTCCATAGATATATCCTCCCAAGGAACACTAGGTACAGGCAAAGGCATATATAAACCATGAGGATTGAGTCGTGACTTAGCTTTTTGACATGTAGTGCAGCGAGCAATAAAACGCTCAACATCCCGTCTCATCTTTGGCCAAAAGAAATGTGTAGCAAGTACGTCCTCCGTCTTCTTCACGCCAAAGTGTCCCATTAATCCTCCTCCATGCGCCTCCTGCAACAACAATAGACGAACAGAGCTAGCTGGAATGCATAGCTTGTTAGCACGAAACACAAATCCATCGTTAACGATGAACTTGTTCCACATTCTTCCTTCTTTACAATTCTGCATTACATCTTAAAAATCAGCATCATGCACATATTGATCTTTGATGGTCTCCAAACCAAAGATTTTGAAGTCAAGTTGTGAAAGCATAGTATAGCGACGAGACAATGCATCAGCAATAACATTTTCTTTTCCCTTCTTGTGTTTAATGACATAAGGGAAAGTCTCAATGAATTCAACCCATTTAGCATGTCTACGATTCAGTTTAGCTTGACTTTTAATATGTTTCAAAGATTCATGATCAGAATGTATAACAAATTCTTTGGGCCATAAATAATGTTGCCATGTTTCTAAAGTCCGAACAAGAGCATATAATTCTTTATCATAAGTAGAATAATTCAGACTAGGCCCACTCAATTTTTCAGAAAAGTATGCAATAGGTTTGCCATCTTGTAATAACACACCTCCTAATCCAATTCCACTAGCATCACATTCAAGCTCAAAAGTCTTATTAAAAT
>NW_021299260.1:0-1242 GCF_002162155.2 Triticum dicoccoides
CAATCAATGCAATGCACAATATGATGCATGATCATGACATGGCAAAATGAATGTGTTTTGGGCTAATGCAACTAGCAACAGATTAAATGAAGTTGGTTTGAATACAAGATTCAAATTCAAACTCCATATGTGATTATTCAAATGCCATTTAATTGATTTGTGCTAAACAGCAGCTATAAGTTGTTCTAACATGCATGAAAATGGTACAGATGGATTCCTTGAATTTTTCTGATAATTTTTCATATATAATTTATTTAATTTGGAGCTACGGTTGAATTTCTATGAATTTTAGAAGTTTTAGGCATTTTCTGAAATTTCCTGAATTATAAAAAAAATCCAGAAAATACTTATTGCGTCAGCCCCACGTCACAGTGACGTCAGCAGGGTCAACTGGGCGCCCCAGGTCAAATCTGACGTGTGGGGGCCACACGTCAGTGACACAGGAGCTAATCCCGGTCAGACCCAGCGCTGACTGGGGTTTGACCAGGGGTGGGGCCCGCTGTCAGTGGCCTAGGGGGTTGATTAGTGTGGGGGGGGTTAGCCGCTAATGATGCCCACGTCATCATCGCCGGACTTACGCCGGCGGCGACCAAAATGGCGGCGGCAACGCGCCGGACTTGCGCTAAAGGCGACGGAGGCGGCGGCTGGGGGCACCGGGGCGTAGCCCGGGCTCTCCCGCATCTGATGGGGTAGGTGGGAGGCTGCGGGAACGCCGGGGCTCGTCGGAACGGAGCTCGCGGCGGTGCCGGAGTTCGGGTGGTAACGGGCGCGAGGCCCTGGTGGGGTTTTGGGCAAGCTGAGCTGCGCATGGGCTTCCTGTGAGCCCCACGAGCTCAAAGCCGTGCTCGGACGCGACCGAAACAGGCCATGGCCGCGACGGCAGCATGGCCGGCGGCAGCGAGCTCCGGTCGTCGGCAAAGTGGCAGCTGCGGTGTGCAAACGAGAGAACGGAGAGGGGGAAACAGCACAGGAGCTCACAGCGGGTGCAGTGGTGGCCTCGGCGAGCTCGGGGAGGCACCGGAGCCGACGAATTTGACGAAGATGGCCGGCGGGTCCGAGGTAGAAGACGACGTCGATGGCGGTGATGCGGCACGTCCGGGGCCTCGTGGCTCGTTGAGGAGGTAGAGGGAGGACCCGCGGAGCTTCCTGGGGCGTCGGTGAGGCTAGGGGTGGCCGGTGGCCATGGGTACGGCGACGATGGCGGCGAGCTCCGCTCGGTGGTGTGCGCGAGAGGGAAACAGA
>NW_021299261.1:0-871 GCF_002162155.2 Triticum dicoccoides
CATGAGCTAGGTCTATTGCGTAGATTCTTTGCACGAGTAGAACACAAAGTAGTTGTGGGCGTTGATGTTGTTCAATATGCTTACCGTTACTAGTCCAATCTTGTTTCGACGGTATTGTGGGATGAAGCGGCCCAGACCGACCTTACACGTACTCTTACGTGAGACAGGTTCCACCGATTGACATGCACTTGGTGCATAAGGTGGCTAGCGGGTGCCAGTCTCTCCCACTTTAGTCGGAACGGATTCGATGAAAAGGGTCCTTATGAAGGGTAAATAGCAATTGGCATATCACGTTGTGGTTTTGCGTAGGTAAGAAACGTTCTTGCTAGAACCCATAGCAGCCACGTAAAACATGCAACAACAATTAGAGGACGTCTAACTTGTTTTTGCAGGGTATGCTATGTGATGTGATATGGCCAAGTGGAATGTGATGAATGATATGTGATGTATGAGATTGATCATGTTCTTGTAATAGGATTCACGACTTGCATGTCGATGAGTATGACAACCGGCAGGAGCCATAGGAGTTGTCTTAATTTATTGTATGACCTGCGTGTCATTGAACAACGCCATGTAACTTACTTTACTTTATTGCTAAACACGTTAGCCATAGAAGTAGAAGTAGTCGTTGGCGTGACAACTTCATGAAGACACGATGATGGAGATCATGATGATGGAGATCATGGTGTCAAGCCGGTGACAAGATGATCATGGAGCCCCGAAGATGAAGATCAATGGAGCTATATGATATTGGCCATATCATGTCACAACTATATAATTGCATGTGATGTTTATTATGATTATGCATCTTGTTTACTTAGGACGACGGTAGTAAATAAGATGATCCCTTACAAAATTTCAAGAAGTGTTC
>NW_021299262.1:0-1006 GCF_002162155.2 Triticum dicoccoides
CACGCGTCTCCGGTGCGTGCCCCCCCTCACGGACGGCGCCGCCGCCGGCACCTTGAGGGGGGAAACGGACGCGTCGGGTCTACACGGAGTGGATGTAGCTGTGGGTTTGGCCCGGATGTTGCTCCAAAGTGTTCCTATGGGCCGACCTAACACAACCGGGTGGAGAGGTCCACTGGTCAAAGCCCGTCCGTGCAAAGTCAAAGGGCTAGATCCCATGGTCAAACGCTACAGGGTTAGGCGGGACGGGGGCCCTGGGTGGGTAGCAATGCCACCGGAGCGTCGTACCGGGCCCTCATACATGCGGGGTGGTGTTGTGGCATGTCCGAAGAGGCGGCACGCGTCTCCGGGTTGTGGCCCCCCTCACGGACGGCAATGAAACGGTGGTAGACGTTCTGCGGTAACGATGCAGCGTGAATATTATTAAATACTTAGAGCGTGATAAAATCATGAGTTTTTTACATAACGTGGGCACATGTGCTATAGGACTGATGGTAATTTTTCATAATTTTTTGTGATGGAGAAGTATCTGAACACTTCCCTCTACGCGGATTGCTCTTCGCACGTCTACGACTGTGGCCGGCGGCCTCCGGGGGGTAGCATACCGTAAAATCTTGCGTAGGCGGCCTCTCACAAGTCTGGAAGTGTTGAGGCGGTTGCAAACGCCCAGCACGCGTCTCCGGTGCGTGCCCCCCCTCACGGACGGCGCCGCCGCCGGCACCTGGAGGGGGGAAAGGGACGCGTCGGGTCTACACGGAGTGGATGTAGCTGTGGGTTTGGCCCGGATGTTGCTCCCCGGTGTCCCTCTGGGCCGACCCGACACAACCGGGTGGAGAGGTCCACTGGTCAAAGCCCGTCCGTGCAAAGTCAAAGGGCTAGATCCCGTGGTCAAACGCTACAGGGTTAGGCGGGACGGGGGCCCTGGGGGGGTAGCAATGCCACCGGAGCGTCGTACCGGGCCCTCATACATGCGGGGTGGTGTTGTGGCATGTCCGAAGAGGTGGCACGC
>NW_021299263.1:0-1171 GCF_002162155.2 Triticum dicoccoides
ATAAATCGAGCGTTGGAGCTTGCACACTTTGTCAGCATTCTTAGGATCGACAAAACCTTCCGGCTGCATCATATACAATTCTTCCTTAAGGAAACCATTAAGGAATGCCGTTTTGACGTCCATTTGCCATATTTCGTAATCATAGAATGCGGCAATTGCTAACATGATTCGGACGGACTTCAGCTTCGCTACCGGTGAGAAAGTCTCATCGTAGTCAACCCCTTGAACTTGTCGATAACCCTTAGCGACAAGCCGAGCTTTATAGATGGTCACATTACCATCCGCGTCTGTCTTCTTCTTAAAGATCCATTTATTTTCTATGGCTCGCTGTTCAACGGGCAAGTCAGTCAAAGTCCATACTTCGTTTTCATACATGGATCCTATCTCGGATTTCATGGCTTCTAGCCATTTGTCGGAATCCGGTCCCGCCATCGCTTCTTCATAGTTCGAAGGTTCACCGTTGTCTAACAACATGATTTCCAAGATAGGGTTGTCGTACCACTCTGGTGCGGAACGTGTCCTTGTGGACCTTCGAATTTCAGTAGGAGCTTGATCAGAAGTATCTTGATCATTATCATTAACTTCCTCTCTAGTCGGTGCTGGCACCTCAGGAACATTTTCTTGAGTTGCGCCATTTTCCGGTTCAAGAGGCAATACTTCATCAAGCTCTACTTTCCTCCCACTTACTTCTTTCGAGAGAAACTCTTTTCCAGAAAGGACCCATTCTTGGCAACAAAGATCTTGCCTTCGGATCTGAGGTAGAAGGTGTACCCAATAGTTTCTTTTGGGTACCCTATGAAGACGCATTTTTCCGATTTGGGTTCGAGCTTTTCAGGTTGAAGTTTCTTGACATAAGCATCGCATCCCCAAACTTTTAGAAACGACAGCTTAGGTTTCTTCCCAAACCATAATTCATACGGTGTCGTCTCAACGGATTTCGACGGAGCCCTATTTAAAGTGAATGCGGCAGTCTCTAAAGCATAGCCCCAAAAAGAAAGCGGTAAATCGGTAAGAGACATCATAGATCGCACCATATCTAACAGAGTGCGATTACGACGTTCGGACACACCATTACGCTGAGGTGTTCCAGGCGGCGTGAGTTGTGAAACTATTCCACATTTTCTTAAGTGTGTGCCAAACTCGTGACTCAAGTATTCTCCTCCACGATCTG
>NW_021299264.1:0-965 GCF_002162155.2 Triticum dicoccoides
AAAGAGTTTCTCTCGAAAGAAGTAAGTGGGAGGAAAGTAGAGCTTGATGAAGTATTGCCTCTTGAACCGGAAAATGGCGCAACTCAAGAAAATGTTCCTGAGGTGCCAGCACCGACTAGAGAGGAAGTTAATGATAATGATCAAGATACTTCTGATCAAGCTCCTACTGAAATTCGAAGGTCCACAAGGACACGTTCCGCACCAGAGTGGTACGGCAACCCTGTCTTGGAAATCATGTTGTTAGACAACGGTGAACCTTCGAACTATGAAGAAGCGATGGCGGGACCGGATTCCGACAAATGGCTAGAAGCCATGAAATCCGAGATAGGATCCATGTATGAAAACGAAGTATGGACTTTGACTGACTTGCCCGTTGAACGGCGAGCCATAGAAAATAAATGGATCTTTAAGAAGAAGACAGACGCGGATGGTAATGTGACCATCTATAAAGCTCGGCTTGTCGCTAAGGGTTATCGGCAAGTTCAAGGGGTTGACTACGATGAGACTTTCTCACCAGTAGCGAAGCTGAAGTCCGTCCGAATCATGTTAGCAATTGCCGCATTCTATGATTATGAAATATGGCAAATGGACGTCAAAACGGCATTCCTTAATGGTTTCCTTAAGGAAGAATTGTATATGATGCAGCCGGAAGGTTTTGTCGATCCTAAAAATGCTGACAAAGTGTGCAAGCTCCAACGCTCGATTTATGGGCTGGTGCAAGCATCTCGGAGTTGGAACATTCGCTTTGATGAGATGATCAAAGCGTTTGGGTTTACACAGACTTATGGAGAAGCCTGCGTTTACAAGAAAGTGAGTGGGAGCTCTGTAGCATTTCTCATATTATATGTAGATGACATACTTTTGATGGGAAATGATATAGAACTCTTGGACAGCATCAAGGCCTACTTGAATAAAAGTTTTTCAATGAAGGACCTTGGAGAAGCTGCTTATATATTAGGCATCAA
>NW_021299265.1:0-1067 GCF_002162155.2 Triticum dicoccoides
CGAATGTTCCAACTCCGAGATGCTTGCACCAGCCCATAAATCGAGCGTTGGAGCTTGCACACTTTGTCAGCATTCTTAGGATCGACAAAACCTTCCGGCTGCATCATATACAATTCTTCCTTAAGGAAACCATTAAGGAATGCCGTTTTGACGTCCATTTGCCATATTTCGTAATCATAGAATGCGGCAATTGCTAACATGATTCGGACGGACTTCAGCTTTGCTACCGGTGAGAAAGTCTCATCGTAGTCAACCCCTTGAACTTGTCGATAACCCTTAGCGACAAGCCGAGCTTTATAGATGGTCACATTACCATCCGCGTCTGTCTTCTTCTTAAAGATCCATTTATTTTCTATGGCTCGCCGCTCAACGGGCAAGTCAGTCAAAGTCCATACTTTGTTTTCATACATGGATCCTATCTCGGATTTCATGGCTTCTAGCCATTTGTCGGAATCCGGACCCGCCATCGCTTCTTCATAGTTCAAAGGTTCACCGTTGTCTAACAGCATGATTTCCAAGACAGGGTTGCCGTACCACTCTGGTGCGGAACGTGTCCTTGTGGACCTTCGAATTTCAGTAGGGGCTTGATCAGAAGTATCTTGATCATTTTCATTAACTTCCTCACTAGTCGGTGCAGGCACCTCAGGAACATTTTCTTGAGTTGCGCCATTTTCCGGTTCAAGAGGTAATACTTCATCAAGCTCTACTTTCCTCCCACTTACTTCTTTCGAGAGAAACTCTTTCTCCAGAAAGGACCCATTCTTGGCAACAAAGATCTTGCCTTTGGATCTGAGGTAGAAGGTGTACCCAATAGTTTCTTTTGGGTATCCTATGAAGACGCATTTTTCCGACTTGGGTTCGAGCTTTTCAGGTTGAAGTTTCTTGACATAAGCATCGCATCCCCAAACTTTTAGAAACGACAGCTTAGGTTTCTTCCCAAACCATAATTCATACGGTGTCGTCTCAACGGATTTCGACGGAGCCCTATTTAAAGTGAATGCGGCAGTCTCTAAAGCATAGCCCCAAAAGGAAAGCGGTAAATCGGTAAGAGACATCATAGATCGCAC
>NW_021299266.1:0-1017 GCF_002162155.2 Triticum dicoccoides
GCCAAAACTGCGAGTGTTGATACCGACACGTAAACGCACCACAGGGTTCGTTACTCGTGGAAATCAATCCGGGACCCCAAAACAGTGAGTAATAGTCCATGAAACAAGCCAGAATCGGCCAAAACTGTGAGTGTTGATGACCGACACGTAAGCGCACCTTGGGCTTCAACAAGAATGGAAATCATTTTGGGACCCCAAAACGGTGAGTAATAGTCCATGAAACGGGTCAGAATCGGCCAAAACTGCGAGTGTTGATACCGACACGTAAACACACCACAGGGTTCGTTACTCGTGGAAATCAATCCGGGACCTCAAAACAGTGAGTAATAGTCCATGAAACAAGCCAGAATTGGCCAAAACTGTGAGTGTTGATGACCGACACGTAAGCGCACCTTGGGCTTCAACAAGAATGGAAATCATTTTGGGACCCCAAAACGGTGAGTAATAGTCCATGAAACGGGTCAGAATCGGCCAAAACTGCGACTGTTGATGACCGACACGTAAACGCACCACAGGGTTCGTTACTCGTGTACATCACTCCGGGACTCCAAAACAATGAGTAATAGTCCATGAAATGGGTCAGAATCGACCAAAACTATGAGTGTTGATGACCAACACGTAAACGCACCACAGGGTTCGTCACTCGTGGACATCACTCCGGGACCCCAAAACAGTGAGTAATAGTCCATGAAACGGGGCAGAATCGGCCAAAACTATGAGTGTTGATGACCGACACGTAAGCGCACCGTGGGGTTCAACAAGATGTGAAATCACTTTGGGACCCCAAAACGGTGAGTAATAGTCCACGAAACGGGTTAGAATCGGCCAAAACTACGAGTGTTGATGACGGACACGTAAACCTACCCCAGGGTTTGTTACTCGTGGAAATCACTCCGACACCCCAAAACAGTGAGTAATAGTCCATGAAACGGGCCAGAATCGGCCAAAACTGTGAGTGTTGATGACCGACACGTAAGCGCACCTTGGGGTCCAACAAGAATGGAAATCACTTTGGGA
>NW_021299267.1:0-997 GCF_002162155.2 Triticum dicoccoides
GAAATTTATGAAGTGGCATCTTGTATATTTCGTCCAAGGCTTCATGCACCCATTATGGTGGCTTCAAAGTCCTGAAATCATCACTTGTAACTCCGTTCTTGTTCCCCTTGCGCATGCCATCATCTCCATGCTTGTTCTTGCTCCAATGTTCATCCTTCTCCAAGCTAGGCCCTTCATTTGTAAGCAAAACAAATGTATCCAATTTAGGCAGCATCATATTCTCATGAACATTAGAATCATTACCAAGAAACGAAAGTACCTGGTAATTTAGTTGGCGTGCACGAGCTCTAGTAATTTGTCCAGTATGTATAGCAGCAGGGGCTGTGGGTGTAACAATTGTATTGATGTCCTCATCATCCTCCCCTTCTTGAAATGAAGTCGTCCTCGACGGAAGTTCATCTTTCTCACCCAAATAAGGCTTCAAATCTGCAATGTTAAAAGTGGGACTAACCCCAAAATCTACACGCAGCTCAAGTTTATATGCATTATCATTTATTTTCTCTAACACCTTAAAGGGACCATCAGCACGTGGCATTAACTTTGATTTGCGCAAATCAGGAAATCTATCCTTACGCAAATGTAACCAAACAAGATCTCCAGGTGCAAACACAACATGTTTTCTACCCTTATCTCCAGCAAGTTTATATTTAGCATTCATGCGCTCAATGTTTTCCTTAGTTAACTCATGCATTTTTAAAATCAATTCAGCACGTTGTTTAGCATCAAAATTAACCTTCTCCGAAGATGGAAGAGGCAACAAATCAATAGGTGCACGAGGTAGGAAACCATACACAACTTCAAAAGCGCACATCTTAGTAGTAGAATGCAATGAACGATTATAAGCAAATTCAATATGAGGCAAGCATTCCTCCCACATTTTCTTATTATTCTTCAAAACAGCCCTAAGCATAGTAGACAACGTTCTATTGACTACTTCAGTTTGTCCATCAGTTTGGGGGTGACAAGTAGTACTAAAAAGCAGTTTAGTCCCCAACTT
>NW_021299268.1:0-972 GCF_002162155.2 Triticum dicoccoides
ACGACGCCTTATGAACTGTGGTTTGGCAAGAAACCAAAGTTGTCGTTTCTCAAAGTTTGGGGCTGCGATGCTTATGTGAAGAAACTTCAACCAGATAAGCTCGAACCCAAATCGGAGAAATGTGTCTTCATAGGATACCCAAAGGAGACAATTGGGTACACCTTCTATCACAGATCTGAAGGCAAGATTTTCGTTGCTAAAATCGGATCCTTTCTAGAGAAGGAGTTTCTCTCGAAAGAAGTGAGTGGGAGGAAAGTAGAACTTGATGAGATAACTGTATCTACTCCCTTATTGGAAAGTAGTTCATCACAAGAACCGGTTCCTGTGACAACTACACCAATTAGTGAGGAAGCTAATGATATTGATCATGAAACTTCAGATCAAGTTTCTACTGAACCTCGTAGGTCTACCAGAGTAAGATCCACACCAGAGTGGTACGGAAATCCTATTCTGGAAGTCATGTTACTAGACCATGATGAACCTATGAACTATGAGGAAGCGATGATGAGCCCAGATTCCGCAAAATGGCTAGAAGCCATGAAATCTGAGATAGGATCCATGTATGAAAACAAAGTATGGACTTTGGTTGACTTGCCCGATGATCGGCAAGCCATTGAGAATAAATGGATCTTTAAGAAGAAGACTGACGCTGATGGTAATGTTACTGTCTACAAAGCTCGACTTGTTGCAAAAGGTTTTTGACAAGTTCAAGGGGTTGACTACGATGAGACTTTCTCACCCGTAGCGATGCTTAAGTCTGTCCGAATCATGTTGGCTATTGCTGCATTTCATGATTATGAAATTTGGCAAATGGATGTCAAGACTGCATTCTTGAATGGATTTCTAGAAGAAGAGTTGTATATGATGCAACCTGAAGGTTTTGTTGATCCAAAAGGTGCTGACAAAGTGTGCAAGCTCCAACGTTCCATTTATGGACTGGTGCAAGCATCTCGGAGTTGGAATAAACGTTTT
>NW_021299269.1:0-1942 GCF_002162155.2 Triticum dicoccoides
TGCTGGCGCACCTTGACTTGCACAGTCAACATTGTGATGGTGGTGGCGCCATTTTCCTATTAGTGAATATAGTTAATAGCCAAATAGACTACAAATATTCGATCGGATTGAATACAAAGCATATCAATCGGTGACTCAACACTAAAAGACTATATATCATTCGATCGTTTCTAAACTAAAAAAATTGTACACCAAAAAAAATTCTGCACTTAATTCACTATTAAAATCATATCAAGCGAATTTTCAACACTGAAATACTATATCCATGGATTCTACCCACTACTAAATTTCTACAAGTATGGATTTGTACACTAAAAAATTTACACTACTAATTATGTATTTTATACAAATTACACTACAAAAATTCTACACAAAGCAATCCATGGATTCTACACTACTAAATCGGACTCTACTAAGCAATCCATGTATTCAACACTACTAAAACTGACCACGGATTCCATGGCATCTACAGCCGAGGGAGGCGCGAGGGGAGGGAAAGAAGTTGTGAGAAGGGAAGGAATCTAACCAGCGAGGTCCGGAGGTGGCGGTGGCCGCGCTTGTCCAATGGTGACGAGCGATCAGGTCTGGAGGTGGTGGAGGCACTGGTCAGGAGGGGGTGAAAAAGATGGGGTGGTGGATAGGAATGACTTAGGTTTTTCCACTGGGAGTGGTAGATAGGAGATGCACTAGTCCTGGCATGGGCCTAACAGGCCACGCCATAACAAAGTGTAGCCCATAGGAAAAAAACTCAGAAAACATTTATGACATGAAAAAGATGTTGGGGAACGTTGCAGAAAATTAAAAAATTTCCTACGATTTCACCAAGATCCATCTATGAGTTCATCTAAGCAACAAGTCATGCGAGAGAGATTGCATCTACATACCACTTGTAGATCACGTGCGGAAGCGTTCAAGGGAACGGTGATGATGGAGTCGTACTCGTCGTGATTCAAATCACCGATGACCAAGTGCTGAACGGACAGCACCTCCGCGTTCAACACACATACGGTACGGACGACGTCTCCTCCTTATTGATCCAGCAAGGGGGAAGGAGAGGTTGAGGAAGAAGGCTCCAGCAGCAGCACAACGGCGTGATGATGGTGGAGACGCAGTACTCCGACAGGGCTTCGCCAAGCGCACAACGGAGGAGGAGAGGTGTTGGGGAGGGGAGGGGCTGCGCCTTGGATCAGGTGTTCAGCCCTCCCCTCGCCCCTCTATTTATAGGGGAAGGGGGAAGGGGGCCGGCCCCCTCTAGATGAGATCTAGAGGGGGGGGCGGCGGCCAGGGAGGGGGCTTGCCCACCAAGCAAAGGGGGTGCGCCCCCCTTAGGGTTCCCCCCCAACCCTAGGCGCATGGGCCCAAGGGGGAGGCGCCCAGCCCTCTAGGGGCTGGTTCCCTGCCCCACGCGGCCCATGTGGCCCACCAAGAGGGGTGGCCCCTCCCGGTGGACCCCCGGAACCCCTCCGGTGGCCCCGGTACAATACCGATATGCCCCCGAAACTTTCCGGTGTCCGCATGACAACTTCCCATATATAAATCTTTACCTCCGGACCCTTCCGGAACTCCTCGTGACGTCCGGGATCTCATCCGGGACTCCGAACAACATTCGGTAATCACATACATGTCTTCCTAATAACCCTAGCGTCACCGAACCTTAAGTGTGCAGACCCTACGGGTTCGGGAGACACGCGGACATGACCGAGACGGCTCTCCGGTCAATAACCAACAGCGGGATCTGGATACCCATGTTGGCTCCCACATGCTCCTCGATGATGTCATCAGATGAACCACGATGTCGAGGATTCAAGCAACCCCGTATACTATTCCCTTTGTCAGTCGGTATGTTACTTGCCCGAGACTCGATCGTCGGTATCCCAATACCTTGTTCAGTCTCATTACCGGCAAGTCACTTTACTCGTACCGTAATGCATGATCCCGTGAC
>NW_021299270.1:0-990 GCF_002162155.2 Triticum dicoccoides
CCCCCTTGGCTCCTTTATATACTGAGGCAGGGGCACCTCTAAACACACAAGTTGACACAAGTTGATCCACGTGATCGATTCCTTAGCCGTGTGCGGTGCCCCCTGCCACCATATTCCTCGATAATACTGTAGCGGAGTTTAGGCGAAGCCCTGCTGCTGTAATTCATCAAGATCGTCACCACGCCGTCGTGCTGACGAAACTCTTCCCCGACACTTTGCTGGATCGGAGTCCGGGGATCGTCATCGAGCTGAACGTGTGCTCGAACTCGGAGGTGCCGTAGTTTCGGTGCTTGATCGGTTGGATCGTGAAGACGTACGACTACTTCCTCTACGTCGTGTCATCGCTTCCGCAGTCGGTCTGCGTTGGGTACGTAGACAACACTCTCCTCTCGTTGCTATGCATCACATGATCCTGTGTGCGCGTAGGAAAATTTTGAAATTACTACGAAACCCGACAGTGGCATCCGAGCCTAGGTTATTTATGTTGATGTTATATGCACGAGTAGAACACAAGTGAGTTGTGGACGATACAAGTCATACTGCCTACCAGCATGTCATACTTTGGTTCGGCAGTATTGTTGGACGAGACGACCCGGACCAACCTTACGCGTACGCTTACGCGAGACCGGTTCCCTCGACGTGCTTTGCACAGAGATGGCTTGCGGGCGACTGCCTCTCCAACTTTAGTTGAACCAAGTATGGCTACGCCCGGTCCTTGCGAAGGTTAAAACGGAGTCTATTTGACAAACTATCGTTGTGGTTTTGATGCGTAGGTGAGATTGGTTCTTACTTAAGCCCGTAGCAGCCACGTAAAACATGCAACAACAAAGTAGAGGACGTCTAACTTGTTTTTGCAGGGCATGTTGTGATGTGATATGGTCAAGGCATGATGCTGAATTTAATTGTATGAGATGATCATGTTTTGTAACCAAGTTATCGGCAACTGGCAGGAGCCATATGGTTGTCGCTTTATTGTATGCAATGCAATCG
>NW_021299271.1:0-1888 GCF_002162155.2 Triticum dicoccoides
CAAATCGGAGAAGTGCGTCTTCATACCCAAAGGAAATTGTTGGGTACACCTTCTATCACAGATCCGAAGGCAAGACATTCGTTGCTAAAATGGATCCTTTCCAGAGAAGGAGTTTCTCTCGAAAGAAGTGAGTGGGAGGAGAGTAGAACTTGATGAGGTAATTATACCTTCTCCCTTATTGGAAAGTAGTTCATCACAGAAATCAGTTCCAGTGATTCCTACACCAATAAGTGAGGAAGTTAATGATGATGATCATCAAACTTCAGATCAAGTTACTACCAAACCTCGTAGGTCTTCCAGAGTAAGATCCGCACCAGAGTGGTACGGTAATCATGTTCTGGAAGTCATGTTACTAGACCATGATGAACCTACGAACTATGAGGAAGCAATGATGAGCTCAGATTCCACGAAATGGCTTGAGGCCATAAAATCTGAGATATGATCCATGTATGAGAACAAAGTGTAGACTTTGATTGACTTGCCCGATGATCGGTGAGTCATTAAGAATAAATGGATCTTCAAGAGGAAGACGGACGTTGATAGTAGTGTTACTATCTACAAAGCTAGACTTGTCGAAAAAGGTTTTTGACAAAGTTCAAGGTGTTGAATACGATGAGATTTTCTTACTCGTATCGATGCTTAAAAGTCTGTCCGAATCATGTTAGCAATTGCCGCATTTTATGATTATGAAATTTGGCAGATGGATGTCAAAACTGCATTCCTGAATGGATTTCTGGAAGAAGAGTTGTATATGATGCAACCGGAAGGTTTTGTCGATCCAAAGGGAGCTAACAAAGTGTGCAAGCTCCAGCGATCCATTTATGGACTGGTGCAAGAATCTCGGAGTTGGAATATACGCTTTGATAAGTTGATCAAAGCATATAGTTATTGTACAGACTTACAGTGAAGCCTGTATTTACAAGAAAGTGAGTGGGAGCACTACAACATTTCTGATAAATATATGTGAATGACATATTGTTGATCGGAAATAATGTAGAATTATTCTGCAAAGCATGAAAGGATACTTGAATAAAAGTTTTTCAAAGAAAGACCTTTGTGAAGTTGCTTACACATTGAGCATCAAGATCTATATAGATAGATGAAGACGCTTGATAAGATTTTTTTCAATGAATACATACCTTGATAAATTTTTGAAATAGTTCAAAATGGAACAGTCAAAGAAGGAGTTCTTGCCTGTGTTGCAAGGTGTTAAGTTGAGTAAGACTCAAAGCCCGACCACGGCAGAAAATAGAAAGAGAATGAAAGTCATTCCCTATGCCTCAGTCATAGGTTCTATAAAGTATGCCATGCTGTATACCAGATCTATTGTATGCCATACCACTGAGTTTGGCAAGGGAGTACAATAGTGATCTAGGAGTAGATCACTGGAGAGTGGTCAAAATTGTCCTTAGTGGAATAAAGATATGTTTCTCGATTATGGAAAAAGGTTCGTCGTAAAAGGTTACGCCGATGCAAGTTTGACACTAATCTAGATGACTCTAAGTCTTGATCTAGATACATATTGAAAGTGGGAGCAATTAGCTAGAGTAGCTCCGTGCAGAGCATTGTAGACATAGAATTCGCAAAATACTTACGGATCTGTATATGACATACCCGTTGACTAAGATTCTCTCACAAGCAAAACATGATCACACCTTAGTACTCCTTGGGTGTTAATCACATAGCGATGTGAACTAGATTACTGAATCTAGTAAACCCTTTGGGTGTTGGTCACATAGCGATGTGAACTATGGGTGTTAATCACATGGTGATGTGAACTATTGCTGTTAAATCACATGGCGATGTGAACTAGATTATTGACTCTAGTGCAAGTGGGAGACTGAAGGAAATATGCCCTAGAGGCAATAATAAAGTTATTATTTATTTC
>NW_021299272.1:0-1473 GCF_002162155.2 Triticum dicoccoides
GCACACACTTAAGAAAATGTGGAATAGTTTCACAACTCACGCCGCCTGGAACACCTCAGCGTAATGGTGTGTCCGAACGTCGTAATCGCACTCTATTAGATATGGTGCGATCTATGATGTCTCTTACCGATTTACCGCTATCCTTTTGGGGCTATGCTTTAGAGACTGCCGCATTCACTTTAAATAGGGCTCCGTCGAAATCCGTTGAGACGACACCGTATGAATTATGGTTTGGGAAGAAACCTAAGCTGTCGTTTCTAAAAGTTTGGGGATGCGATGCTTATGTCAAGAAACTTCAACCTGAAAAGCTCGAACCCAAGTCGGAAAAATGCGTCTTCATAGGATACCCAAAAGAAACTATTGGGTACACCTTCTACCTCAGATCCGAAGGCAAGATCTTTGTTGCCAAGAATGGGTCCTTTCTTTGGCTTCTTCCCGGCAGCTTGCTTGCCAGGCGCGGCAACCTCCTTGCCGTCCTTCTTGAAGTTCTTTTTACCCTTGCCTTTCTTGAACTTAGTGGTTTTATTGACCATCAACACTTGATGTTCCTTCCTGACTTCTACCTCTGCTGATTTCAGCATAGCAAATACTTCAGGAATGGTCTTTTCCATCCCCTGCATATTGAAGTTCATCACAAAGCTCTTGTAGCTTGGTGGAAGCGACTGGAGGATTCTGTCAATGACCGCATCATCTGGGAGATTAACTCCCAGCTGAGTCAAGCGGTTATGCAACCCAAACATAGTGAGTATGTGCTCACTGACAGAACTGTTTTCCTCCATCTTACAGCTGAAGAATTTGTCGGAGACTTCATATCTCTCGACCCGGGCATGAGCTTGGAAAACCATTTTCAGCTCTTCGAACATCTCATATGCTCCATGTCTCTCAAAACGCTTTTGGAGCCCCGGCTCTAGGCTGTAAAGCATGCCGCACTGAACGAGGGAGTAGTCATCGAAACGTGCCTGCCAAGCGTTCATAACATCTTGTTCTGCAGGGAGAACGGGTGCGTCACCAAGCGGTGCTTGTAGGACATAATCTTTCTTGTCAGCTATGAGGATGATCCTCAGGTTCCGTACCCAGTCCGTATAGTTGCTGCCATCGTCTTTCAGCTTGGTTTTCTCTAGGAACGCGTTGAAGTTGAGGACTACGTTGGCCATTTAATCTACAAGACATATTGTAAAATATTTAGACTAAGTTCATGATAATTAAGTTCAACTAATCAAATTATTAATGAACTCCCACTTAGATTAGACATCCCTCTAGTCATCTAAGTATTACATGATCCGAGTTAAACTAGACCGTGTCCGATCATCACGTGAGACGGACTAGTCAACATCGGTGAACATCTTCATGTTGATCGTATCTTCTATACGACTCATGCTCGACCTTTCGGTCTTCTGTGTTCCGAGGCCATGTCTGTACATGCTAGGCTCGTCAAGTCAACCTAAGTGTTTGCATGTGTAAATCTGTCTTACA
>NW_021299273.1:0-1676 GCF_002162155.2 Triticum dicoccoides
CTAATTACCATCGGTTTTGTCATAACTTGTAAGAAAATTAGATTTTACTAATAGTGGTTTTTCCAAAAGCTCAGTTTTTGCATGTTACGAGAATCAGTTTAGGATATTTTTGGGGTAGTTAGAGAAAAACAAACAGAGTTTTAGTTTGTGATGCTCGTAGACGAGTTTGAGAAAAAATAGATCTGTAAATACCGACAACCCCGGAAAATCTAAGAAAATGATTGTAAAAACAAACCGAATATTTGTAACAAAAATACGATTATTATTTTAGTCGTCTGATATGTAAATGTTGTCATCGTACTACTACTAAATGTTCAGTTACTAATTGTTTGAAATGTAAACATGTATTTTGGTTAGGTACTATGGAAAATTTAGTAGTGTACTATGGGAACGTCTTACGGGACGGTCCTTTCGGGGTGGATGTGTCCTTGTGCGAGTCGACTACAATTGTAGTTAGAGACATGGTGAACGTGGTTACACAGCTGTCAGAAGGTGCATCCGAGCGGTGTTTGGCCCAGGGATGCAGGAAAAAAAATGACAATGGAGGCCTTCGTCGCTGACGGAGCAAAAGATGTGACAACTGCCCGTTGGGGTTTGCGGCATGTCACAGATGATCAGTCGTCGGGGTCGTACATGAGGTTTGCAAGCAATCCCAATAACCCAGTGTTTGGTCAGCCGATGGTGTATGTGGAGTTCATTTCAGTCACTGATGTTGCCGGATGCAGTAGCAGGGGCGATGAGGTCGAGTTGGCCATCACATCAGCCCCTAGCATCGGCCCATCGGAACCGACGGGCGACCAGCCTGTGTATGACACAGGATATTGGTCTGCGGCCATTGACATGAGTGAACACGTGGAGGGATTGCCGGAGGCGCTCGATGATGACGATCACTCTTCCGCTTCTTCCGAGTCAAGCGAAGAAGAAGATGTTCCTCCCCAGAGGGCGGTCGTGGCGTCACTGCAACCTGGGTTTTTACAGGATATGAGCATCACAAATGAATTTCACTCTGTTTCTGGCCTAGAAGCGGGGAGTCTGGAGGTTGGGCAGGTTTTCCCAGATAAGAAGTCTGCTTACCAAGCAATTAATAGGTATGCAATCGCCCTCCACCGCCAGCAAAAAGTGAAGCAGTCTGATAAAAAAGAGCTGAAGGTCATATGCATCCACACCGTGAAAGGTTGCCGCGGAAGAGTTCTCGCTAGACTGAAGCCTGGGGTATGTCAGTCATGGCATATCACAAAAATAGTGCAGCATAGCTGTGAGCAAACTGGGACTCTTTCAAATCACTGCAATGTGACGGCAAGATATGTGGCACAGGTGATGGAAACAATTATGCAGAGAAGTCTCAACATTAGTGTTAGGGCTTTGCAAAAAGATGCAGAAGATCAGATTGGCTTCCCTGTCAGCTACATCAAGGCTAGGCGTGCGAAGGAAAATATATTCAAGAACTTTTGTGGAACCTATGAGGAGGCCTATTCTTATGCCCTCAGAATGCTTCATCAGATAGCAAGTGCTAATAGGGGGACTCAAGTTTGGCGGAGAGAACGTCAGAACCCAAAGAACCCGGGTGAGCTAATCCTGGACCGCTTATTTTGGGCATTCGCCCAGACTATACAAGCCTTCAAGCAACTGTCGCCCGGTATTATCAGTTGATGGCACCTTTCCCACTGGAAAGTACA
>NW_021299274.1:0-1676 GCF_002162155.2 Triticum dicoccoides
CTAATTACCATCGGTTTTGTCATAACTTGTAAGAAAATTAGATTTTACTAATAGTGGTTTTTCCAAAAGCTCAGTTTTTGCATGTTACGAGAATCAGTTTAGGATATTTTTGGGGTAGTTAGAGAAAAACAAACAGAGTTTTAGTTTGTGATGCTCGTAGACGAGTTTGAGAAAAAATAGATCTGTAAATACCGACAACCCCGGAAAATCTAAGAAAATGATTGTAAAAACAAACCGAATATTTGTAACAAAAATACGATTATTATTTTAGTCGTCTGATATGTAAATGTTGTCATCGTACTACTACTAAATGTTCAGTTACTAATTGTTTGAAATGTAAACATGTATTTTGGTTAGGTACTATGGAAAATTTAGTAGTGTACTATGGGAACGTCTTACGGGACGGTCCTTTCGGGGTGGATGTGTCCTTGTGCGAGTCGACTACAATTGTAGTTAGAGACATGGTGAACGTGGTTACACAGCTGTCAGAAGGTGCATCCGAGCGGTGTTTGGCCCAGGGATGCAGGAAAAAAAATGACAATGGAGGCCTTCGTCGCTGACGGAGCAAAAGATGTGACAACTGCCCGTTGGGGTTTGCGGCGTGTCACAGATGATCAGTCGTCGGGGTCGTACATGAGGTTTGCAAGCAGTCCCAATAACCCAGTGTTTGGTCAGCCGATGGTGTATGTGGAGTTCATTTCAGTCACTGATGTTGCCGGATGCAGTAGCAGGGGCGATGAGGTCGAGTTGGCCATCACATCAGCCCCTAGCATCGGCCCATCGGAACCGACGGGCGACCAGCCTGTGTATGACACAGGATATTGGTCTGCGGCCATTGACATGAGTGAACACGTGGAGGGATTGCCGGAGGCGCTCGATGATGACGATCACTCTTCCGCTTCTTCCGAGTCAAGCGAAGAAGAAGATGTTCCTCCCCAGAGGGCGGTCGTGGCGTCACTGCAACCTGGGTTTTTACAGGATATGAGCATCACAAATGAATTTCACTCTGTTTCTGGCCTAGAAGCGGGGAGTCTGGAGGTTGGGCAGGTTTTCCCAGATAAGAAGTCTGCTTACCAAGCAATTAATAGGTATGCAATCGCCCTCCACCGCCAGCAAAAAGTGAAGCAGTCTGATAAAAAAGAGCTGAAGGTCATATGCATCCACACCGTGAAAGGTTGCCGCGGAAGAGTTCTCGCTAGACTGAAGCCTGGGGTATGTCAGTCATGGCATATCACAAAAATAGTGCAGCATAGCTGTGAGCAAACTGGGACTCTTTCAAATCACTGCAATGTGACGGCAAGATATGTGGCACAGGTGATGGAAACAATTATGCAGAGAAGTCTCAACATTAGTGTTAGGGCTTTGCAAAAAGATGCAGAAGATCAGATTGGCTTCCCTGTCAGCTACATCAAGGCTAGGCGTGCGAAGGAAAATATATTCAAGAACTTTTGTGGAACCTATGAGGAGGCCTATTCTTATGCCCTCAGAATGCTTCATCAGATAGCAAGTGCTAATAGGGGGACTCAAGTTTGGCGGAGAGAACGTCAGAACCCAAAGAACCCGGGTGAGCTAATCCTGGACCGCTTATTTTGGGCATTCGCCCAGACTATACAAGCCTTCAAGCAACTGTCGCCCGGTATTATCAGTTGATGGCACCTTTCCCACTGGAAAGTACA
>NW_021299275.1:0-1312 GCF_002162155.2 Triticum dicoccoides
GGGCTAGCAGGACTCCGGTAAACCGGCCTGTAGCGGGCTAACAGGACTCCGGTACTCAAAGCGTGACATTTCCCCGAAGGGACAGACACAGGAACGAAGAAGGACACATGCCGGCCAGCCTAAGTGTTCCAGAGCAGTAGCAAGCTACCATGGCTCAGCGGTAACACTAGGAGACATTTCCCGGTAAGAGAGGCTACTAAAGATAAACAACTAGATAGTCAGATCCCACACATACCAAGCATTTCAATCATACACACAATATGCTCGATATGTGCAAATACAACGAAGCATCACAACATGACTCTACGACACAAGTACTTTATTTAAGGCTCAGGGAGCCATACATAACATACACAAAGGTACGGGTCACACGACCCAGCATTCAAGTCATACAGTCATACAAACCAGCAGCGGAAGTACATTGTCTGAGTACAGACAACTAGTAAAATAAAAGAGGCTTGGAAAGCCTAGCTATACTACGTGGTCCTTCACAAGCTCAGGGTCACCACCTGGGTCTTTAGCCTACTCGTTGATGTCAATGTCTACATAGAACCCATCAGAAGGGGTTGCAGCGTCTTCTGTAAAAATGTAAATTATAGCAACATGAGTACAAGGGTACTCAGCAAGACTTACATCAGATCCTACATACATGCATATTATCAAGAAGGGTTGGTGGAGTTATTGCAGCAAGCCAGCTTTGACTTTTGGCTAGGCTATCCTACGATACTTCAACTTGAAATGGTTTTGCGCACACGAGTCCACTACTCACCAATTCAATACACTACCGAGGATCCGCCTCCGTCTTCCTACGGAAGAGCCATCCTCGGCACTCACACTTATCTTGAGGTTTTTAGTAGTTTCCATTTACTTGTCTATGAACTGTATAGGCAACCAAGTAGTCCTTTACCGCAGACGCGGCTATTCGAATAGATCATGATAACCCTGCAGGGGTGTACTTCTTCATACATGTTTCCACCACTTAGCGTCTGCACACGACATGTGCTCGGCAGACTTCAAGCGAAAGCCGACGTGGGTGTAGACCACGACCTACCTAAACACTTAAGCCTCTAGTCCAGGTTTATCGCCTATCCAGGTTCCATCCGCAGGGAGTCCGGCCGAGGTTTCCCATACGGCCCCGAACGATGTGAACAGGGTTCCCGAGATACCTAACGGGTATTCGGTACACCCGGCCACGTACCTACCGCATCACAGCCCACCCCTACGGTCAGCACTGTCCACGGCCTCCAGTAGACTACAAACACCAGAAACTACTTGCAACTCCTGGACAGAGAGCTAGGGTGAATAAGAAGTC
>NW_021299276.1:0-2010 GCF_002162155.2 Triticum dicoccoides
ATTCTTTGCCCTGAGATCGTTGATCATAAAAAGTATATTCTTTTTTCCTTCATCGTACAACAAACTATTAATAGAAACTACAACTTATATTCTCATTTCCTTCCGCTAAGACTCTAGGCAAATTTTAAGATGGCTCCAGGGCCTATGGGATCGTAAAAGGAGATCAAGGTGGAGGCGAACCTCCAAGTGCAGGGCCTATGGGATGCGGTGGCTCTGGCGCACGCCGCAGCGGTCGATGCAAAGAAGAGCAAGACGGCAAGGGTTTACCTGCTCGGGGCGCTCGCCGAGGACATCTTGCTGCAAGTTTCGTCAAAGAAGATGGCAGCGGAGCTAAGGATTAGCCTTAAGACACGGTTCGTCAGCGTGGATCGGGTCAGGGCGGCGCAGCTGGGCACTCTTCGCGGCGAGTTCGAGCGAGTGTGCATGGCGGACGAAGAGACGTCGGACGCGTTCCCGGGAAGATCGGTAGCATGGTAGCACACTACGCGGGGCTAGGGTCGACGCTGGATGATCCATCGACAGTGAAGAAGCTCCTGAACTCGGTCCCAGACCACCTGTAATCGTTGTCGCCAGACTGGAGCAGTTCTGCAATGTCAACACGTTGCTATTCGAGGAGGTACTGGGTCAGCTGAAAGCTTTCGATGAGAGGTCGCGGCGACATGCGTAGGCCGGTGGTGAGCGGGCGGGCGAGCAGTTGAGTAGGCGGCACTGCGGCGGCTTTGACTATGAAGACACTGGCAGCAGCACAACGTTGTGCGGCGGAGGGAAGCGACACGGATGATGCTACAACTACGGCCAACGCGGGCATTTCTGGCGGGACTGCACGGAGCCGAAGAAGGCGGAGGAGGCGGAGAAGGCTCTCGTCGCCGACATCAACGTCGACGAGCCGGCCCTCCGGTAGACGTGGCTTAGGGACTGATAGGAAATAAGCCACGGTAGCACGGCGAGTAGTGTGTGCCGCGCCGGACGTGGCGAGCACCGTGGCGGGCACCTGTGTCTGTATGGGCATTGTCCAACTAGTGTATGTCATGTGTGTGTGCGTGAGTGTGTGCGCGGTTATGTGTGTGCGAGTGCACCCGATGCGCAGGACTAGGGCGAACGTGAAGGGCTGGACGAGTTGATCTGTTGCAGGCTCGCCGCGACCGGGGCGTGTGCACGCGCGTCGTGGGCGCGGCCAGAGCAGGCCGGATCAAACGCTCGAGTGGGTAGGGACGTGGGGTGTGTGCCCTGGTGTGGCCCGGGTATAAAATGTTACGCAATAAGCCACGGCGAGGCGTCGAACGAGCCGGGTGCGTCTATGGGCGCGCGCCGGGTGAGTTGGACGCGTCGGGACCGTGGCGCGTAGTGTGTGCGTGCGCGTAGGTCCAGCACGGGCATGTCTGTGCGGATGGGCGCAGTGTGTGTGCGGGTGACCGCAGGCCGTTGGCGAGCTGGGCAGGGTGGTCGCGTGCGATCAGCTGGTGCCCGTCGTGACCCGTGCGCGTCGGAGCGCGTCGTGGGCACGAGCGTGGCGAGCGGATCGCGGGTGCGAGGGGGAGGGAGCGTGGGTGCATGCCCAGTCGCTGGCTCCGGGTATAAAGCCGCGGCGGCTGATCGTTGTAACGGGGCGGGGGGTTTTATGAGTACGAGCTCGTGGAGTTGGCGTTCGGGCGCCGGGAAAAACCACCGTGTCATCGTGTTCTTCTTCCTTCTTCCCTTTCTTCTCCGGTGAGATTGCGCGATGGCGACAGGGAGAGCCAGGCGGAGCGAGGCGAGGGACTGGAGGTTCCAAAAATTGGTATCAGAGCCACATTCGGTTCAGGGCGCGCCGGCGATGTCGCTCATCCCCTACGCCGGCGGATCGGGCGGGTCACTGCCGCAGCCGGTGCCGGCGCTCACCGGTGAGAATTACACCTCGTGGCCGATCAAGGTCGAGGCCAATCTCGACGCGGCCGGGCTCTGGGAGGCGGTGGTCGTGCCAGAGGACGCGGCGGCGGCGGTCGTCGCGAAGAAGGACAAACCTGCGCGGGC
>NW_021299277.1:0-1349 GCF_002162155.2 Triticum dicoccoides
GACGGTACTGTGCTGGTCCTAGGCTAGACCAAACTAGAGACGCGAGCCTAGAACACTAATGAGGTCACGTCGTAGCACGACTAGCATCAATAAAGGATATGAAGTAGCTCTAGACAGCAAGATATAAGTGAAGATCACAATAGCAGTAGACCTATTTAGAAGCTGATGTTGAGGTGCCAAATACTGAACTAGCTTCTGCAACTATTTAGATGCGGCTCGTTGCTAGCTTTCATTTGAGTACTCACGGAGCCAAAACAAACTTCATATGAAGAAGTTATGCCTGTTTTACTAAACAGTGCACAAAACAGATTCCAATCCGAATTCAACTATGAGATTGAGTCTAGATAGATCCGAATTTTGTTTTTTTCTCCTCTCTTTTTTTTCTCACACTTTTTTTTCTTTTCCTTTATTTTTTTTCTCTGACTTTTTTTTTACTTTTTTTCTCTCGTTTTTTTTCTCTATCTTTTTTTCTCTCTCCCTCTTTCCAAAACAAACTAGATAAGATGTAGATTGGATCAAGCGAAGATGGGAACGATCTCAACCATGATTATGACAATGAACGGTGGGTAGCACGTGGAGGAAATTGATGGATGGATGGTGGACAGCGGAAGGGATAATGATGCAGCAGCGACGTGACTAATGTGAACAGAACTCGAAACTCTAAACGACCTAGACACTAAGACCAGCAACTCGACACGACGATGCAACCGATAATTCAACTATGCAAGCAATGAAAAGAAAATTGCAAAGGCTCAGACTGGCTTGGACAAAGGATGAATAGATCTAACTCTTTTTTGTGGATTTTTCTTGGACAATAGGTAAGAAAATAAATCTAATCTAGGAAAACTGGAAATTCTCACCGAGCAACCTGAAAACTAATACCACTTGATAGAGGCAAGGGTGTCCCGATCTTTTGATGAGATGATAACTATCGATTTGGTGGAGACGACTTTGACGATCCGACTACAAACGTGCACGAGTTGCGCCTTAGCAATCGCTAAACCAATCTCCTGAGGTTTCTGACGATGCCGGAAGCACGGTCAGTGATGAGGACATCAATACAATTGTTACACCCACAGCCCCTGCTGCTATACATACTGGACCAATTACTAGAGCTCGTGCACGCCAACTAAATTACCAGGTACTTTCGTTTCTTGGTAATGATTAATGTTCATGAGAATATGATGCTGCCTAAATTGGATACATTTGTTTTGCTTACAAATGAAGGGCCTAGCTTGGAGAAGGATGAACATTGGAGCAAGAACAAGCATGGAGATGATGGCATGCGCAAGGGGAACAAGAACGGAGTTACAAGTGATGATTTCAGGACTTTGAAGCCACCATAATGG
>NW_021299278.1:0-1105 GCF_002162155.2 Triticum dicoccoides
CAATTTCACGGTCATTTAGCTCTCTAAACAATTAGGTAAATGACCGAAAAACAACAAATGATGTCAGAACATGTTGGAAATTGATGATGTCGCTTTGAATGCTGCATTGAACACAAAAGAAGTCCGGAGTTCAAATAAGTATAAAAACATTGAAGTGCTCGTGTAACAGATGAGTTCTCGTCCGAAACCCTGATACTCCGAAAGAGTTTGTCCAATTTGTACACGAAGTGCGTCCAGTTTTTGCCGTGACCCTCTCTACTCTTTCGCACATGCTATGCGGGTGAAATAATGATACCATGCCCAGTTTCAACATTTTCAGAATTCATTTTGTGGTGATTTTCAATTTCACGGTCATTTAGCTCTCTAACAATTAGGTAAATGACTGAAAACAACTAGTGATGTCAGAACATGTTGGAAATTGATGACGTCGCTTTGAATGTTGCATACTGAACACAAAAGAAGTCCGGAGTTCAAATAAGTTTAAAAAACATTGAAGTGCCCGTGTAACAGATGAGTTCTCGTCCGAAACCCTGATACTCCGAAAGAGTTTGTCCAGTTTGTACACGAAGTGCGTCCTATTTTTGCCGTGACCCTCTCTACTCTTTCGCACATGCTATGCGGGTGAAATGATGATACCATGCCAAGTTTCAACATTTCCATAATACATTTTGTAGTGATTTTCAATTGCACGGTCATTTAGCTCCCTAACAATTAGGTAAATGACCGAAAAACAACGAATGATGTCAGAACATGTTGGAAATTGATGACATCACTTTGAATGCTGCATACTGAACACAAAAGAAGTCCGGAGTTCAAATAAGTTTAAAAAACATTGAAGTGCCCGTGTAACTGATGAGTTCTCGTCCGAAACCGTGGTACTCCGAAAGAGTTTGTCCAGTTTGTACATGAAGTGCGTCTAGTTTTTGCCGTGACCCTCTCTACTCTTTCGCACATGCTATGCGGGTGAAATGATGATACCGTGCCAAGTTTCAACATTTTCAGAATTCATTTTGTAGTGATTTTGAATTTCACAGTCATTTAGCTCTCTAAACAATTAGGTAAATGACCGAAAAACAACAAATGATGTCAGAACATGTTGGAAATT
>NW_021299279.1:0-2667 GCF_002162155.2 Triticum dicoccoides
ACGCATAGCAGTTTTCAAAGCAGCCCAAGTAGTTGGAATAGGATATAATCTACAATGTTCAGACCACCATACACATGCAAAACTAGTGAAAGCACAAACGGCAGCAGCAACTCGTCTCTCCTCAGGATATTGTAAACATGTAAATCGTTGTTCAGTTTCTAACTCCCAAGTAAGATATATATCAGGAACATATCTACCCTCAAATGGTGGAATATTCAATTTCAGTTTAGGAATATGGACATCATCTCGTACCTGAGGTGGTGGTGCAGGCCTACCATTACGAATATATACCTGAGGTCGACCTGCTGGTGGTGGTACAGGTGGCTGCACGTAGTGTTGATTTTGATCAACCTCATCCTCATAATCTCCGACATAATCATCCTCCTCCGCATCAGCAGCAGGAGCCACAGAAGTATCAACAGCAGCACCAACAGTTTGGCCAAACGGAAGAGGAACACGGCTTGCTCGGCGGAGGTCTGCTTCGCGACGTGGAGGTAGTCGTTGTTGTTGTTGTTGGAGAGGTGCGTTAGGTGCAGCGGGTGGTGGTGGTGGAAGACGCGCGAGCAATTCATTAAACTTGTTATCGAGCTTTGTTTCGAACGTCTTCTCAAGGCCAGTGATCTTCTCCATGGCCTCTTCAAAATTGTTCAGCACATCTTGCACCTGTTCAGTCATCATTTGCTGAAACTTATCATGAAGCTCCTTGTTCGATAAATTCTCCCAGTCAATCTCGTCGGCTTGCGATCCTGGCATGGTTAGCAGCAAAAGAAACACACAAGAATATGATCCTACAGACTACGAACAAGTGGTGGTGGTGGGTGTCACAAATCCGTCAAGCAAATCTCAAATTCTTACCAGTTCTTACCCAGCAGCAGGCGGTGATCGGCAACCGTTGGAGTCAAAAACTCTCAAAGCTTGGATAGAGCGATTACCAGGGAGAGTCAAACGCACGACGTAGATGTATGTGGAGCTGGGAAGGCTTATAGTATGGTAGCAAAAAGGGTCAGCAATAATCAATTCAGAGATGCAAAGTTGAATAAACGCTCAACGACGGTACTGTGCTGGTCCTAGGCTAGACTGTGCTAGAGACGCGAGCCTAGAACACTAACAAAATCACGGCGCGGCACGTAAACAAGGGAAAAGCACACTCTGGATTTTTTTTCGCTCTTTTTTTTGCGCTCTTTTTTTTTGCGCTGGTTTTTTTTTGCGAAAAATCACTACAATGGCGAGTGTGTCAAAACTCTTCCCAGCTCAAACTGACAGGATGGGCACGAAATTTTTCGACCAAATTTTTTTTTTTCGACTGCCCGGACCCAAAAACTGGAAACGGGTCAAAAGAAACTTCCTATAATGGCACCTGTCTCAAAACACTCAGAAACACCTAAAAATAGGATAGCAAGAATTTTTTTCGAAAAATGCGTTTTCGAAAATTTTTGGGCCTAAACGGAGCGTGGCTACCCGACTCCGGCAAGGAAACACGAATCGGAATCTAGATGGATCCCGAAAACAAACCTAATAAGCAAGGAACTCGGATTGGTGGTGGATATATGGTGCACGGATTGGTGGTGGTATATGGATATGAATTCGGAGCGGTGGTGGTAGATGGCAGGGTCGATGATGATGGTGCGGCGGCGGCGTGACAACTTATGACCAGAACTCGAAACTCTAAAAGACTAGACTCTAAGACCAGCAACTAGACCGACGAGGCAACCGCAAATTCAACAAAGCAAAACCCTAAAAAGATTATGCAAAGGCTCAGATTGGTTCGGATATGATGAACTAACCCTAATTTTTTTTTGTGTGGCTTTTTCGTGGACTGTAGGTATGAAGAACAGACTCGATCTAAACTACGAAAAACTGTAAAATCTCACCGAGCAACCTGGAAATCTGATACCACTTGATAGAGGCAAAGGTGTCCCATCTTTCGATGAGATGGTGGATTTCGCTTTGGTGGAAGTCGACTTTGACGATCCGACTACGAACGTGCGAGGACGTCGCGCCTTAGCAATCGCTAAACCAACTCTGAGAGGTTATTGACCACGCCGGAGCACGATCAACCTGACCACGAGGGTCTGTTTCCTGCGAGCAAACGAAGAACAAGCAAGAAACTAAGATTGCAATCTGGATATTGCGAATATAAGATGAAAGCTTTATTGATCAAGGTGGGGTTCTGTGACGCCTTTGTCGGGTCGTTGAACACAAACGAAGTACGCGAAGTTGCAGCTATGGCGAACTTTTAATCTAAACAAAACCCAAAGTCTAAACGATGCCCTAAGGGCTGTATATATGGAGGAAGAGGGGGGAATTTCGTGGCCCTTGGTGGAGGGGTCCGAAATCAACCCTATCTCTTGTTTCCCCACACATACGGACTCTAAAAATAGCCTATACTTATGTATTTCGAAATTACATGGGCCTGGCCCAATAATAAGGTGACGCAGCACCTAAAATAGCCTCGGGACGAAATTTATGAAGTGGCATCTTGTATATTTCGTCCAAGGCTTCATGCACCCATTATGGTGGCTTCAAAGTCCTGAAATCATCACTTGTAACTCCGTTCTTGTTCCCCTTGTGCATGCCATCATCTCCATGCTTGTTCTTGCTCCAATGTTCATCCTTCTCCAAGCTAGGCCCTTCATTTGTAAGCAAAACAAATGTATCCAATTTAGG
>NW_021299280.1:0-889 GCF_002162155.2 Triticum dicoccoides
CAACTTCAAAAGGGCACATCTTAGTAGTAGAATGCAATGAACGATTATAAGCAAATTCAATATGAGGCAAGCATTCCTCCCACATTTTCTTATTATTCTTCAAAACAGCCCTAAGCATAGTAGACAACGTTCTATTGACTACTTCAGTTTGTCCATCAGTTTGGGGGTGACAAGTAGTACTAAAAAGCAGTTTAGTCCCCAACTTAGCCCATAAACATCTCCAAAAGTGGCTAAGAAATTTAGTATCACGATCTGAAACAATAGTATTTGGCACACCATGCAAGCGAATAATTTCACGAAAGAACAAATCAGCAACATTAACAGCATCATCGCTTTTATGACATGGTATAAAGTGTGCCATTTTCGAGAATCTATCCACGACAACAAATATGCTATCCCTCCCCTTCTTTGTTCGAGGTAAATGATAGAGGCGGAGGTGTCCCGTCTTTCGATGAGATGATGGATTTCGCTTTGGTGGAAGTCGACTTTGACGATCCGACTACGAACGTGCTAGGACGTCGCGCCTTAGCAATCGCTAAACCAACTCCGAGAGGTTATTGACCACGCCGGAGCACGATCAACCTGACCACGAGGGTCTGTTTCCTGCGAGCAAACGAAGAACAAGCAAGAAACTAAGATTGCAATCTGGATATTGCGAATATAAGATGAAAGCTTTATTGATCAAGGTGGGGTTCTGTGACGCCTTTGTCTGGTCGTTGAACACAAACGAAGTACGCGAAGTTGCAGCTATGGCGAACTTTTAATCTAAACAAAACCCAAAGTCTAAACGATGCCCTAAGGGCTGTATATATGGAGGAAGAGGGGGGGAATTTCGTGGCCCTTGGTGGAGGGGTCCGAAATCAACCCTATCTCTTGTTTCCCCACACAT
>NW_021299281.1:0-1318 GCF_002162155.2 Triticum dicoccoides
AACCCTGTTCACATCGTTTGGGGCTGTGAGCGAAACTCCGGCCGGATCTCCTCATGGATGGAACCCGAATAGGCGATAAACCTGGACTAGAGACTCGAGTGTTTAGGTAGGCCGTGGCCGACACCCACGTTGGGCTTCCGCTTGAAGGTTGCCGAGTACATGTCGTGTAAACGGCGGTAAGTGGTGAGAGCGTGTGTGAAGAAGTACACCCCTGCAGGGTTAATATGATCTATTCGAATAGCCGTGTCCGCGGAAAAGGACTTCTGGGTTGCTTATATCAGTTCATAGACAAGTGAAAGTGGATACTCTAAAATACGCAAGATAAGCGTGAGTGCTATGGATGGCGTTCTCGTAGGGAGACGGGAGCGGATCCATAGTGGTGTATTGATATGGTGAATATGTGGACTCGTGTGCGCCACCTCAAAAGTGTTACCTGCAGTCGTAGTTCAGGATAGCCACCGAGTCAAAGCTGGCTTGCTGCAGTTAAACCCCACCATCCCCTTTGTTGATAATGATGCATATGTAGTTAGTTCTGATGTAAGTCTTGCTGGGTACATTTGTACTCATGTTTGCCTATTTTATGTTTTTGCAGAGAGACTTCGGTCTCACTAGTAGTTTCGCGTGGACTTCGACGTTTAGCTTGTTACCTCAGCTACGATCTTGTGCCCTCGACAGGATCTGGTAGATAGTCAGGCTTCTCAGCCTTTTTCATTTTTAGTTGTCTGTACTCAGACATGATAGTTTCCGCTTGTGCTTTGATTTGTATGCTCTGAATGTTGGGTCGTGAGACCCCTGTTTGTAATATCTCGCTCCTCAGAGCCTATTGATAAATTACTTGAGTCGTAGAGTCATGTTGTGATGCCATGTTGTATTTGCACATATCAAGCATATTGTGTGTATGTTATTGAAATGCTTGGTATGTGTGGGATCTGACCATCTAGTTGTTTATCTTTAGTAGCCTCTCTTACGGGGAAATGTCTCCTAGTGTTTCCACCGAGTCATGATAGCTTGCTACTGCTCCGGAACACTTAGGCTGGCCGGCATGTGTCCTTCTTCGTTCCTGTGTCTGTCCCTTCGGGGAAATGTCACGCGATGAATACCGGAGTCCTGTTAGCCGCTACAGCCCGGTTTACCGGAGTCCTGCTAGCCCAGTGCTACAGCCTGGATTCACTCGCTGATGACCGACACGTTCGATGCTGGGTCATGGATGCCTGTCCCTGTAAGTCTGTGCCACTTTGGGTTTACGACTAGCCATGTCAGCCCGGGCTCCTTATCATGTGGATGCTAGCGACACTGTCATATACGTGTGCCAAAAGGC
>NW_021299282.1:0-790 GCF_002162155.2 Triticum dicoccoides
TTTCATGGACTATTACTCACTGGTTTGGGGTCATGGAGTGATTACCACGATTAACAAACCCTGGGATGCGTCTATGTGTCGGTCATCAACACTGGCAGCTTTGGCCGATCCTGGCCCGTTTCACGGACTATTACTCACTGTTTTGGGGTCCCAGAGTGATTTCCACGATTAACAAATCTTGGGATGCGTTTACTTGTCGATCATCAACACTGGTAGTTTTTGCCGATTCTGGCCCGTTTCATGGACTATTACTCACTGTTTTGGGGTCCAGGAGTGATTACCACGATTAACAAACCCTGGGATGCGTCTACGTGTCGGTCACCAACACTGGTAGTTTTGGCCGATTCTGGCCCGTTTCATGGACTATCACGCACTGTTTTGGGGTTGGAGAGTGATTTCCACTATCAACAAACCCTGGGATGCGTTTACGTCTCGGTCAGCAACAGTGGCAGTTTTGGCCTATTCTGGCCCGTTTCATGGACTATTACTCATTGTTTTTGGGTCCCGAAGTAATTTCCACGATTAACAAACCCTGGGATGTGTTTACGTGTCGGTCATCAATACTGCTAGTTTTGGCCGATTCTGGCCTGTTTCATCGATATTACTCACTGTTTTGGGGTCCCAGAGTGATTTCCACGATTAACAAACCCTGTGATGTGTTTACGTGTTGGTCATCAACACTCGCAGTTTTGGCCGATTCTGGCCCATCTCTTGGATTATTACTCACCGATTTGGGGTCCCGAAGCGATTTCCATAGTTAGTCAACCCAAGGGTGCGCTTACATGTCGGT
>NW_021299283.1:0-684 GCF_002162155.2 Triticum dicoccoides
GCTTCGCCTCCGCGCCCGGCCGCAGCTCCCGCCCGCAGCGTCGCCTCCGCGCCCGGCCGCCCGCGCGCCCCGCCAGCCACTTCTGCGAGGCCCTCTGGAGCTACGTGGGACGGCGCAGCCGACGCCGCCACCAACCGCTGCGCCATGGATCCCAACGCCGAGATCGCCTTCGACTTCCCGCCCTACCTCTGCCAGTACAAGAGCGGCTGCGTGCACCGCCCGGGCGGCGACGCCTTCGCCCCCGCCGGCACCGACCCGCTCACCAGCGTCGTCTCCAAGGACATCCACTCCGGCCCCGCTCGCGCGCGCGTCTACCTCCCGCCCGACGCCTCCGCTGCCACCGCCGCGGCCCCTGGCAAGCTCCCATCGTCGTCTACTTCCACGGCGGCGGCTTCGTGGTCGGCTCCCCGGCCCGCCCCTCCGGCAACGCGCTGCGGGGCGCGCTCCCGCCCGGCCTCCTCCGGCTGCGCCGCCTCGAGGCGTTCAACGGCAGCCACCCGGTGCTCCCCGGCGCCGTGAACCTCATGGCGTACGGCGCGTCTGGCAACGGCTTCGAGGGCCCCGTGGACGCCGCTGCGGTCTGCGCGTCCTCGCCGGGCTCGTGCGTCGCGCTGGAGCCGTCCTCGCGCGGTGCCTCGGCGACGTCGGGAAGGAGCGGGAAGGAGCGGGTGGGGGTGGGGGGGG
>NW_021299284.1:0-1322 GCF_002162155.2 Triticum dicoccoides
CTTGGAGTTCAACAACCATGGAAATCGCTCTGGGACCCCAAAGCGGTGAGTAATAGTGCACGAAACGGACCAGAATCGGCCAAAATTGTGAGTGTTGATGACCGGCACGTAAACGCACGACGGGGTTCGTAAATCGTGGAAATCACTCCGGGACCCCCGAAACTAAGTAATAGTCCAAGAAATGGGCCAAAACCGGCCCAAACTGTGATTGTTGATGACCTACATGTAAGCGCACCTTGGGGTTCAACAACTATGGAAATCGCTTCGGTACCCCAAAACGGTGAGTAATAGTCCACGAAACGTGTCAGAATCGACAAAACCACGAGTGTTTATGACCGACACGTAAACGCACCCCGGGGTTTGTTAATCAAGGAAAGCACTCCGGGACCCCAAAACAGTGAGTAATAGTCCATGAAACGGGCCAGAATCGGGCAAAACTGCGAGTGCCACAAAACGAGCCCGAATTGGCCGAAACTGCGAGTGTTGATGATCGACACGTAAACGCACCCCGGGGTTTGTTAATGGCGCAAGTCACACAGGGACCCCAAACAGTGAGTAATAGTCCACGAAACGGGCCAGAATCGGCCACAACTGTGAGTGTTCATGACCGGCACGTAAACGCATTTTGGGGTTCAACAACTATGGAAATTGCTTCGGGACCCCTAAATGTTGAGTAATAGTCCTCGAATCGCGTCAGAATTGGCCCAAACTGTGAGTGTTGAGGACAGACACGCAAACGCACCCCGGGAATTGTCAATCATGGAAATCGCTCTGGGACGCCAAAATGGTGAATAATCGTGCACGAAATGGACCAGAGTCGACCAAAATTGTGTGTTGATGACTGACATGTAAACGCACCACGGAGTTCGTCAATCGTGGAAATCACTGCGGGACGCCCAAAACTAAGTAATAGTGCAAGAAACGGGCCAAAATCGGCCCAAACTGCGATTGTTGATGATCGACACGTAAGCGCACCATGGGGTTCAACAACCATGGAAATCGCTTTGGGGCCCCAACACGGTGAGTAATAGTCCACGAAACGGGCCAGAAGCGGCCCAAAATGCAAGTGTTGCTAACCGACACATAAACGCACCCCGGTGTTCTTCAATCATGGAAATCACACCGGGACGCCAAAACAGAGTAATAGTCCAAGAAACGGGCCAGAATTGGCAAAAACTATGAATGTTGATGACAGGCACGTAAGTGCAACTTGGAGTTCAACAACCATGGAAATCGCTCTGGGACCCCAAAGCGGTGAGTAATAGTGCACGAAACGGACCAGAATCGGCCAAAATTGTGAGTGTTGATGACCGGCACGTAAA
>NW_021299285.1:0-1047 GCF_002162155.2 Triticum dicoccoides
CTAGCCTGATAGAGGCAAAGGTGTCCCGTCTTTCGATGAGATGGTGGATTTCGCTTTGGTGGAAGTCGACTTTGACGATCCGACTACGAACGTGCGAGGACGTCGCGCCTTAGCAATCGCTAAACCAACTCCGAGAGGTTATTGACCACGCCGGAGCACGATCAACCTGACCACGAGGGTCTGTTTCCTGCGAGCAAACGAAGAACAAGCAAGAAACTAAGATTGCAATCTAGATATTGCGAATATAAGATGAAAGCTTTATTGATCAAGGTGGGGTTCTGTGACGCCTTTGTCTGGTTGTTGAACACAAACGAAGTACGCGAAGTTGCAGCTATGGCGAACTTTTAATCTAAACAAAACCCAAAGTCTAAACGATGCCCTAAGGGCTGTATATATGGAGGAAGAGGGGGGGGGATTTCGTGGCCCTTGGTGGAGGGGTCCGAAATCAACCCTATCTCTTGTTTCCCCACACATACGGACTCTAAAAATAGCCTATACTTATGTATTTCGAAATTACATGGGCCTGGCCCAATAATAAGGTGACGCAGCACCTAAAATAGCCTCGGGACGAAATTTATGAAGTGGCATCTTGTATATTTCGACCAAGGCTTCATGCACCCATTATGGTGGCTTCAAAGTCCTGAAATCATCACTTGTAACTCCGTTCTTGTTTCCCTTGCGCATGCCATCATCTCCATGCTTGTTCTTGCTCCAATGTTCATCCTTCTCCAAGCTAGGCCCTTCATTTGTAAGCAAAACAAATGTATCCAATTTAGGCAGCATCATATTCTCATGAACATTAGAATCATTACAAAGAAACGAAAGTACCTGGTAATTTAGTTGGCGTGCACGAGCTCTAGTAATTGGTCCAGTATGTATAGCAGCAGGGCCTGTGGGTGTAACAATTGTATTGATGTCCTCATCATCCTCCCCTTCTTGAAATGAAGTCGTCCTCGACGAAAGTTCATCTTCCTCACCCAAATAAGGCTTCAAATCTGCAATGTTAAAAGTGGGACTAACCCCAAAATCTGCAGGCAGCTCAAGTTT
>NW_021299286.1:0-1404 GCF_002162155.2 Triticum dicoccoides
TTTTTTTGGCTTTTATTTGGAGTTGGTTTTCTCTCTGTGTTTCTTTCAAGTGCTTCTTGAAGTCAACTACTCTGCCCTCTATATTCCACCTCCTTACCCCAAGCTCCTGACCAATGACCATGCCATGTGAATAGTGCTATATGGAGTTTTCTTACAAAAATAATTTGGCCAGAAAGTATTTTCTAAAATTAGTTTTCCAAAAACCCCTGAATTGAGGTTTGCACTACAAGTACTTGATTAAGGGCAGTAAAAATCTTTCCAAAAATATATTAGACTCCTATTAGATATAGGATGCCCAGGAACCACAAAAAATATAATTTTAAAAGTTACTGTTCTATTTTATTTAAAGGCTTTTTCTTAAGGCCAGAAATGGTCTTCAATAGGAAAAAATTACTTTACTGTTTCAAAAATATTTGACAAAATTTAGGGAAACTCATAGGACATATATTGTCCATATATAAGAGTTTCAACACCTGGTCATGCTCAAAATATTGGTCAAATCCCTCTAAAACCCTTTCTGGATATTTCAAGCTTTTGAAATATTTACAAAGGAAATATTCTCCAGAAATTCCAGGAAAATTCTATCATGTCACATATGACATATTAGATGATCTTGCCAAGTCTCATGACTTGGAGAACAAGATAACACCATCAAAACCCCTCAAAACTATCTCTGTCCATTCTGAAGTTTGATCAACTTTACATTGCCAAGTATGTCCAAATGTGCTCAAACTTGGTGGACATGCTTCATTGGTCTAATGATGCATCTGGACCAAATGGCACAGGTTGGAGAATAGGAAGTCTTGGTCAAAGTGCCTCAAAACCCTCTCTGACCAGAATCAAGTTTGAACTACTTTGCACTACCAACTTTTTCTCCAGGACCCCAACTTTGGTGAGCCTGATCATGTGACCAAATAAGGCTACCACACCAAGTGGCACATCAATGAGAAATGATTTACTCCACTGGATCTACACAAATCCATTTCTGCCCATTTCTAGGGTTTGCAAAAGTTGCATTGGCAACTTTGTCCAAATAAGCTCAAAATGGGTGGAAGGCCCTAAATATATGTGACATTTCACCCCTTGGAGTATCTTGGCCAGTGGGAGTCATTAGCTTACCCAAAACTCCATCAAACACCTTCTGGCAAAATACTAAAAAGCCTATTTTTGCCACTTTCACTAATCTCCTTGAGTTCATCTTTTTGCCACAACCCCTCCTCACTCCCCTCTGTCACTTAGACACTTTTCTACCCGAGGAAGCAATGTGGAGGAAGGAGGGAATCACGTTTGTCCTCTCTGGACAACAGCTTCCCTTCTCTCTCCCAGCCTCTCTCTCTCCCCTCTGCACCCCAGAGCATCCCAGGCTCTTTCCAGGTTTTGCCCCCTTCCACTGTAGCCTCCAGA
>NW_021299287.1:0-1156 GCF_002162155.2 Triticum dicoccoides
TAGAAGGAATAAGATCATATCCCGAAGGGATAAGATCAAGATCCCTAAAAAGGGGGGATAACAATCGGTGGGGAAGGAAATAATGAGATTTCTTTCCTCCCACCTTGGCCAACGCCCCAATGGACTTGGAGGGCAAGAAACCAGCCCCTCCACCCCTATATATAGTGGGGAGGCGCATGGGAGCTATACACGAAGTTCTGGCACAGCCCTACCTCTCTTCCTACTCCTCCTCTCCCATGGTGCTTGGCGAAGCCCTGCTGGATTGCCACGCTCCTCCACCACCACCACGCCGTTGTGCTGCTGTTGGATGGAGTCTTCCTCAACCTCTCCCTCTCTCCTTGCTGGATCAAGGCGTGGGAGACGTCACCGGGCTGTACGTGTGTTGAACGCGGAGGTGCCATGCGTTCGGCACTTGATCATCGGTGATTTGAATCACGACGAGTACGACTTCATCAACCCCGTTCACTTGAACGCTCCCGCTTAGCGATCTACAAGGGTATGTAGATGCACTCTCCTTCCCCTCGTTGCTAGTTTCTCCATAGATAGATCTTGGTGACACGTAGGAAAATTTTCAATTTCTGCTACGTTCCCCATCAGTGGCATCATGAGCTAGGTCTATTGCGTAGATTCTTTGCACGAGTAGAACACAAAGTAGTTGTGGGCGTTGATGTTGTTCAATATGCTTACTGTTACTAGTCCAATCTTGTTTCGACGGTATTGTGGGATGAAGCGGCCCGGACCGACCTTACACGTACTCTTACGTGAGACAGGTTCCACCGATTGACATGCACTTGGTGCATAAGGTGGCTAGCGGGTGCCAGTCTCTCCCACTTTAGTCGGAACGGATTCGATGAAAAGGGTCCTTATGAAGGGTAAATAGCAATTGGCATATCACGTTGTGGTCTTGCGTAGGTAAGAAACGTTCTTGCTAGAAACCCATAGCAGCCACGTAAAAAATGCAACAACAATTAGAGGACGTCTAACTTGTTTTTGCAGGGTATGCTATGTGATGTGATATGGCCAAGAAGAATGTGATGAATGATATGTGATGTATGAGATTGATCATGTTCTTGTAATAGGATTCACGACTTGCATGTCGATGAGTATGACAACCGGCAGGAGCCATAGGAGTTGTCTTTATTTATTGTATGACCTG
>NW_021299288.1:0-1017 GCF_002162155.2 Triticum dicoccoides
AATAAACAGAGACTAGCTAAAGGTGAGCTGACGATATATGTTGGAAGTGTTTCCAAGGTTGATATGATCAAGCATCGCACGCTCCCTCTACCACCGAGATTGGTGTTTGCGTTGAGCATAGACATGATTGGATTATGTCTATCGCAATACGGTTATTCATTTAAGGAGAATAATGGTTACTCTATTTTTGAATAATACCTTCAATGGTCTTGCACCTAAAGGAATGGTTTATTGAATCTCGGTCGTAGTGATACACATTTTCATGCCAAAAGATATAAGATAGTAATGATAGTACCACTTACTTGTGGCACTGCCATGTAAGTCATAATGGTATAAAATGCATGAAGAAGCTCCATGTTGATGGATCTTTGGACTCACTCGTTTTGGAAAAGTTTGAGACATGCGAACCATGTCTATTGGTGTATATGCATGAAGAAACTCCATGCAAATGGATCGTTTGGACTCACTTGATTTTGAATCACTTGAGATATGCAAATCATACCACATGGGCAAGATGACTGAAAAGCCTCATTTTCAGTAAAATGGAACAAGATAGCAACTTGTTGGAAGTAACACATTTTGATGTGTGCAGTCGAATGAGTGCTGAGGCATGCAGTGAATATCATTATGTTCTTACTTCACAGATGATTTGAGTAAATGTTGAGTATATTTACTTGATGAAACACAAGTCTGAATTATTGAATGGTTCAAGTAATTTCAGAGTGAAGTAGCAGATCATTGTGACAAGAGGATAAAATGTCTATGATATGATCATAGAGATGAATATCTGAGTTACGAGTTTTGGCACACAATTAAGACATTGTGGAAATTGTTTCGCAATTAATACCGCCTGGAACACCATAATGTGATGGTGTGTCCGAACATCATAGTTGCACCCTATTGGATATGGTGCGTACCATGATGTCTCTTATCGAATTACCACTATCGTTCATGGGTTAGGCATTAGAGACAACCACATTCACTTTAAATAGGGCACCACGTAATTCCGATGAGATG
>NW_021299289.1:0-1659 GCF_002162155.2 Triticum dicoccoides
CGCCTCCCGCAGGCTCGACGCGCTCCGCCGGCACGAGCTCTCCAGCGATGCAGATGGAGGCGCTTTCGCTCTCCGTGACGGAGGACGATGGTGGCGGCGAGGGCCAGCCCCTGCTCGATGACTCCGACGACGCCCAAATCAAAGCCGTGCTGCCGATGACCTCCTTCCTGCTGCACTCTGCTCGCCGCCGTGCTGCCAATAGACTCCTCCGCTGCCGGAAGTCCGGCGCTGCCCAAGGCCACGGGGTCAAGCGAGCGCCATAGCTGCACCCCTGGCGACTACTCCGACGAGGAGGTCGACCACGAGGCGGACACTTCCTCACCGGATCCTTTGCCGGGCAGGAGCGGTCGAGGCCACGGTGTAGGCTGATCCGGTTTAGCGAGGGCGGCAACCCGGGGAGGGAGGGGCGGCCGCATGCATGCGGCGGGGCCAGTGGCTAGCCTGCATGTACGAATGGGGGCGGGGGGCCGACGCGGAAGGACAACTTGGCACAGGTGCATGTGGTTGCCATTGGCGACCTTATCCACTCTCTTTTTTTTGAAAAAAATGACATTATCCGCTTTTGCTTTTTTACAATTTATTATATTTCTGTGAACCATTATTTCGTGCCATGGCACCCTGTCTAGCAGGTCTCATTTGTCATATACGAGCTTAAATCGAGCAAATCAGGCGACTAGTGTTTTTTTGCAAAAAAAACTAGTCTCAGAATTAGTGATTTTTTTAACATTTTCATAGAAGTGTGGTTTCTGCAACCCTAGCCTTCAATGTCAATGTTTTTTGCAATTCACCCCTGGTACATACTGCGGTCGTGGGCACGCCGCACATGGGCATGAAGTAGGTTGTAGAGAGTTGGCTAGTTTCGTTCAAAAAATGCATCGAGCTCATTCCTTGGTATTAGCACCAGAAACTATGTGCACTGCTAGATAATGAAAGAGAGGGAGTATATACAAGTGAAGCCCCAAGTATGGAGTTGCTTGTTTTATTCTTAGGCCAAAATGGTCTTAGCTTCTAGTGGTAGAGTCTAGAGTGTACAAAGTGCTCAATTATCAACCATCATGGCTTGTTTGTATGGTATGTGTCATGGTTTTGTCATGGCAGATGTGCTCTTGAAGGAACTTAGTCGTGAGGCCATCGCCGATAAGTGATTGCTTGAACGGGGTTAGTAGGAATTGAAATACAAGTGTTTACCCAGGTTCGGCCCCTCTCGATCGAGGTAAAAGTCTACGTCCTGCTTGCTGTTTATTGATGATGATGATCTCGATTACAAGGGTGCGACATGGCTAACCTAGTACTCGAGAGCTCGTAACATGGCCTTCCTGCCTCAGGGGCTCCCCTTTATATACAGGTGGAGGCCCCTGGCTTACAATCTTTAGGCGACTCGTCATGTCGAAATACATGACTTGTAACTGGGCAAAATCTCGAGTGTCCAAGCTTATACTTGATAACCTTGTGGATCAGGGCCTTCTGCCGGCTCAAAATGTCATTAATTGGCGAGTGCCAGAAGGAGAATATCCCCCAGCCTGATCAAGGAGAGGTTGTAGTCTTTACGGATCACAGCCAGAGGGGCCCGCATCAAAATTCTTCAGGGATCTCCTGCACCTTTTCGACCTTGACCCTCAAGATATTTGTCCAAATTCAGTGACCAATTTATGCCAACTC
>NW_021299290.1:0-1234 GCF_002162155.2 Triticum dicoccoides
GTTATGTTTCCTAACCATGGACAAAGAGTTGTTATTTGATTAACGGGATCACATCATTAGTTGAATGATCTGATTGACATGACCCATTCCATTAGCTTAGCACCCGATCGTTTAGTATGTTGCTATTGCTTTCTTCATGACTTATACATGTTCCTATGACTATGAGATTATGCAACTCCCGTTTGCCAGAGGAACACTTTGTGTGCTACCAAACGCCACAACGTAACTGGGTGATCATAAAGGAGCTCTACAAGTGTCTCCAAAGGTACATGTTGGGTTGGCGTATTTCGAGATTAGGATTTGTCACTCCGATTGTCGGAGAGGTATCTCTGGGCCCTCTCGGCAATGCACATCACTTAAGCCTTGCAAGCATTGCAACTAATGAGTTAGTTGCGGGATGATGTATTACAGAATGAGTAAAGAGACTTGCCAGTAACGAGATTGAACTAGGTATAGGATACCGACGATCGAATCTCGGGCAAGTAACATACCGTTGACAAAGGGAACAACGTATGTTGTTATGCGGTTTGACCGATAAAGATCTCCGTAGAATATGTAGGAGCCAATATGGGCATCCAGGTCCCGCTATTGGTTATTGACCGAAGACGTGTCCCGGTCATGTCTACATTGTTCTCGAACCCGTAGGATCCGCATGCTTAAGGTTTCGATGACAGTTATATTATGAGTTTATATGTTTTGATGTACCGAAGGTTGTTCGGAGTCCCGGATGTGATCACGGACATGACGAGGAGACTCGAAATGGTTGAGACATAAAGATTGATATATTGGAAGCCTATGTTTGAATATCGGAAGTGTTCCGGGTGAAATCGGGATTTTACCGGAGTACTGGGAGGTTACCGGAACCCCCCGAGAGCTGTATGGGCCTTAGTGGGCCTTAGTGGAAAAGAGAAGGGGCAGCCCAAGATGGGCCGCGCGCCCCTCCCCTCCCTTGGTCCGAATAGGACAAGGAGAGGGGGCCGGCCCCCCTCTCTCTTTTCCCCCCTCCGCGAGTCCTATTCCAACTCGGATTGGGGGGGGGGGGGAATCCTACTCCCAGAGGGAGTAGGACTCCTCCTGGCGCGCCTCTCCTAGGCCGGCCGCACCCCCCTTGATCCTTTATATGCGGAGGCAGGGGAACCCCAGAGAGACACAAGTTGATCCACGTGATCATACTCTTAGCCGTGTGCGGCGCCCCCTTCCACCATAGTCCTCGATAATATTGTAGCGGTGCTTA
>NW_021299291.1:0-1652 GCF_002162155.2 Triticum dicoccoides
GATCCATGTATGAGAACAAAGTATGGACTTTGGTTGACTTGCCCGATGATCGGCAAGCAATTGAGAATAAATGGATTTTTAAGAAGAAGACTGACGCTGATGGTAATGTTACTGTCTACAAAGCTCGACTTGTCGCAAAAGGTTTTCGGCAAGTTCAAGGAATTGACTACGATGAGACCTTCTCACCCGTAGCGATGCTTAAGTCCGTCCAAATCATGTTAGCAATTGCCGCATTTTATGATTATGAAATTTGGCAGATGGATGTCAAAACTGCATTCCTGAATGGATTTCTGGAAGAAGAGTTGTATATGATGCAACCGGAAGGTTTTGTCAATCCTAAAGGTGCTAACAAAATGTGCAAGTTCCAGTGATCCATCTATGGACTGGTACAAGCATCTCGGAGTTGGAATATACGCTTTGATAAGTTGATCAAAGCATATAGTTTTATATGGACTTACGATGAAGCCTGTATTTACAATAAAGTGAGTGGGAGCACTACAACCTTTCTGATTAGTATATGTGAGTGACATATTGTTGATCAGAAATGATGTAGAATTTTTTCTGCAAAGCATAAAGGAGTGTTTTAAAGGAGTTCTTTAAAAGGAAAAGACCTCAGTAAAAGCTACTTACATATTAAGCATCAAGATCTATTGAGATAGATCAAGACGCTTGATAAGATTTTCAATGAGTACATACCTTGGCAAGATTTTGAAATAGTTCAAAATGGAACAGTCAAAGAAAGAGTTCTTGCCTGTGTTGCAAAGGTATGAAATTGAGTAAGACTCAAATCCCGACCACAACAGAAAATAGAAAGAGAATGAAAAGTCATTCCCTGTGCCTCAGTCATAGGTTCTATAAAGTATGCTATGCTATGTACCAGACCTATTGTATACCTTGCTCTGAATTTGGCAAGAGAGTACAATAGTGATCTAGGAGTAGATCACTGGACATTGGTCAAGAATATCCTTAGTAAGGACTAAGGAGATGTTTCTCGATTATGGAGGTGATAAAAGAGTTTGTTGTAAAAGTTACACTAAGTCTCAACCTGGATACATATTGAAAGTGGGAGCAATTAGCTAGAGTAGCTCCGTGCAGAGCATTGTTGACATAAATATTTGCAAAATACTTACGGATCTGAATGTGACAGACCCGTTGACTAAGATTCTCTCACAAGCAAAACATGATCGCACCTTAGTACTCCTTGGGTGTTAATCACATAGCGATGTGAACTAGAAGACTGAATCTAGTAAAACCCTTTGGGTGTTGATCACATATCGATGTGAACTATGGGTGTTAATCACATGGTGATGTGAACTATTGCTGTTAAATCACATGGCGATGTGAACTAGATTATTGACTCTAGTGCAAGTGGGAGACTGAAGGAAATATGCCCTAGAGGCAATAATAAAGTTATTATTTATTTCCTTATTTCATGATAAATGTTTATTATTCATGCTAGAATTGTATTAACCGGAAACATAATACATGTGTGAATACATAGACAAACAAAGTGTCACTAGTATGCCTCTACTTGACTAGCTCGTTAATCAAAGATGGTTATGTTTCCTGACCATGAACAATGAGTTGTTATTTGAGTAACGAGGTCACATCATTAGTTGAATGATCTGATTGACATGACCCATTCCATTAGC
>NW_021299292.1:0-917 GCF_002162155.2 Triticum dicoccoides
CCGCCGTCCCGTCGGAGCCGCGCCGCCGCCGCCGCCGACCTCGCCGGAGGTAGCCGCCGCCGTCGCCGCCGTTCGTTGGTTTTCTCAGAAAAACCATTCGTTTTTTCTAGATCTCGTTTTTTAGATCGGTTCCTCCGGTTTTCCGTCGGTTTACTTTTTTAGCAGACGTTCGTCCGTACGTTTGTTTTAACGAACGTTGTTCGTCCGTTAGCTGCAGACAACGAATGTTTGTCCGTTAGCCTATTTGTCAGTTTTTCTTTTTCCAGGGTTTTTCGCGATTATTTTTTATCACGATTTCTGCCCTGATCTTCGTTTTACTTTATCTTTTCGCTCGTTTATCCCAATCAGGTGAAACAAGCGTCTAGATCTTCGTCTCGAAGCTCTCTTTCTGTTTAACGAACTTGAACAAGATTTTTGACACAGTAAAATTTGACTTTAGTCCAGATTAGTAATCGGATTTTGTTTCTTTCGCAATTTGAGTTTCGTTGCTCCGTTTGATTTGATTCTTTTTGCAAACCGGAGTTTTTCAGTTGAACTTTCTGGTTAGATCTTCTTATTTGAGTTTTACTCATGCATCTTTGCTTGATTGTATGCTATTGTTTGTTTGCGATAGAACACCCGGAGTGCGAAGCATGCTACTATGAGTCACTAGGTTTTGCGGATCGTCAGCAAGGCAAGTAACACATTGATCATACTCTTTTCATACCTAACTTTTATGCATTAGTTTCAACCCTCAAACATTGCATGATTATGATGAGTTTAACATGTGGGTATTGGGAAGTAGATGATGAGGTAGAACCTATTACCTGTTTTATTATCAAACCCTCGGGAGTTACTTCTATGTTGTGCTTATGTTGCCATGCTATGCTCGTAGACGTGGATTGGGTTTGAGTGTATCCATGACAGATGTGAGATTG
>NW_021299293.1:0-1313 GCF_002162155.2 Triticum dicoccoides
ACTTGGCGCCGGCACGACTGGCGGTGTTGTCTTTGGGGTGGTGTCCCCCGCCCCCAAACGAATCTGGCTCTTCGGCCAAAGCAGGGGCCAGCTCAGGCAGGCGCTGAGGGTCATCACGTCATCATCGTCGGCCCCGACGGGTCGAATCGGAGGTAACAAGTCGTCGCAGCCTGGCAGCACCCGAACCAGTTGAACCCTAAACAAGTTGGGTGGCATCTGGGTACCGTGGAACAAGGGGTTGCCCGGTTGAACGATTTTGCCCTTGGCGACATCGACCAACTCGTTGTTCACGAAGTGGAGGAGAGTGCACGGAACGTCGGCGGCGCCCTGCGAAAACATGTAGGGCGTCAGGGATGCCCAGTCAAAGGCAAGGAGATGAAGTCCTCGGCCGAGAGAGGCTTAATTAGTTACCGTGATGATGGCCTCGAGCTCGGCTAATGTCGAGGCACCGCCAACGGCGGGCGTGCAGTTGACGGAGCGGCCGCTTGCTGAAGAGGTGCCGGCCGGCGTACACCCGGGTGCATTAAGCTCCCGTGCCGGCGTCGGAGACACCAATGCCGCCTCCGCCAGAGGCACCAATGGCCCCGCCATCGCATTATGCGAGTTGCTGGCCGTGAAGCTAGGAATCGGGGGCGGCCCTTGTTGGCCGCCCGCAATCCACGCACTCAACCCCGAGATCAAGGTAGGCACAAGGGCGGTGATCGTCGCTCCGAGTCATTGTTCCACTTGCTCTTGGACAATCTCCGGAATCCGCGCCACCTGTGCCTTGAGTTCTTGAACCTCTCGCGCCTGGCTTTCCGAGCTGGTCTTTTTCTCCTTCCGCACACCAGTGGTATAGTATGACCCCCATTTTGTCGACAAGCCTTTGCCGGCCACACGACCAGCTGACGTCGGCTTACTGAGCTTATCCTTGTTCTTCATTATATTCAACCCCCTATTTAGAGTGGTGTCCCAAGGGTTGCTCTTAGTCGACCCCGCGCTACTGCTTTCAGTCGCCTGCGGAAGGAATGTGAACCATTTAGAAATTCGGCTTCATTAATTAGAATGCAACCATATGGAGCTAATTACGCGGGGGTGTATTCCTTACCAGAACAAGCTCAAGCCGCCTGGTCTTCGGATCCGTGGTAAGCTCCTTTGTTTTCGGGTCCTTCTTGTACCGGGCCCTGACAAAGTTCCTGGTCTGCTTGTCACCGTATTTATCGAAGAGGGGCGGTAGGCCTTGCTCGGCATGGTCCGCCTCCTCCTTGTCCCATATAGGCTCCGCCACTCTGTAACCGCCGGGACCGAGTGTGTGTTCCCCTATGTTCAGCTCC
>NW_021299294.1:0-1247 GCF_002162155.2 Triticum dicoccoides
TATGACGGAAACTAGGGCGGCAAGAGTGGAACAAAACACTAGGCGAGAGGCCGAGCCTTCCACCCTTTACCAAGTATATAGATGCATTAAGATAACATGGCAATATAATGATATCCCAACAAGTAAATAAATGATGTTCCAACAAGGAACGACCTCCAATCTTCACCTGCAACTAGCAACGCTATAAGAGGGGCTGAGCAAAGCGGTAACATAGCCAATCAATGGTTTGCTAGGACATGGAGGGTTAAAGTTTCAACATGGCAATTGGGAGGCTGACAAGCAAAAGGTAGGCATCGTAGCATTGTCATAGCAAAGAGCGAGCAAACTAGCATAGCAAAGATAGTAGTGATTTCGAGGGTATGATCATCTTGCCTGCACAGTTGTCAGAGTTGACTGGATCCTCACAAGCAAACTCAACGGGCTCCTCGGTAGCAAACTCGTCTCCCGGCTCTACGCAACAAGACAAACAAACAACAAGGATACAATCAACCACGTGCAAGACCAAGCAATAAGATGAAATGATGATATGCTATGCGGGATGCGATGCGAAATGCAAAATGCAAGATATGACAGGAAATGCATGAACCTAGCCTCAACTTGGAATTACAAGGGTGCCACTGGAAAGATGGGATGAAATCGCTTGAAAACGATATAAAGAACGTCGGAATCGGAGTTACGGTTTGGAAATGGCAAGCGTTTTAAGAATGACACCGGTCTGCGATTTACAGCAAGTAGGCACCTAAATGCAATGAGATCAACATGCTACAGCCACCAAACATGACAACAAAATACATGGCAGGGATGCACAAAAGATGCTTAACAAAATACTAGCACTGAGCCACGGCCAATTCATCCATTATGAGGTTCAAACAAGCATGGCAAAAATGCAAATGCAAAACAGATTCCAGACTTAGTGAAATTAACACTTGTCTGAAATTTCAGATCACGAAGCCCTCTTCGGAGCAGCAAAACAACATGATACATGACCTGATTAAGACAAGTAAGAACATGGCATGGAGCTACTCAACAATCTTAACAAAAGTCCCAAAGTGACCTGGGGCCAAAAGGGATCACAAAATATACTAACGGGCACACGAACATAGCTAAAACACAATCAGTTTTCAGACTTAGTGAAAACTGAGACATGCTGAAATATAACTCACGAAGGCATGTAAACGAGCTCGATGCACTCACTACGTTGCAAGTCATGGCAAGGCAAGCATACATACATAAAGAAGGCACAAAAT
>NW_021299295.1:0-1221 GCF_002162155.2 Triticum dicoccoides
TGGTGGGCTGCAGAGGTAAGTCCAGGTAAGGTTTCTCTCCTCTGTCTTTTATTTCTGTTTTGTTTTATTTAATTTATTTTGCCACTGTTTTGAATTTAAAATAATTCAAACAATGCCAAAAACTCCTCTGAATATTTTATATTGCTAGATGGACTCTTCCAAAAGCTTATAAAATATTTCAGGGGTATTTGAAATTATATTCTAATTATATGAATATAATTCAAATTCAAATAGCTAATGATTTAAATTCAAAGTCCCAAAAATAAATCCTTAAAAATGTTCAATATTTTGGTTGGGACCAGAACCCTTACCAAAATTATCAAACATTTAAGAAGAGCATTTTGGAGCAATGAATGAGATTTTTAGGGTTTTTGCCCTTCTTTTATTTAAGTTTTTGAGGCTTCCAAAATTCCTCAATTCAGGTTTCAAAAATTTAAACATGATGCTCAGATGGAAGCAGGCATAGGACAGGCCAGAACTAGGGATGTGACAACTCACCCCCACTAAACAAGAATCTCGACCCGAGATTCAAGGGTAGGGTAAGACGAAGGGAAAACGCAAACTAGTATAATCTTCATGATCCAGGGTGCACTTCAAATGAACGTTGATTTGAACACCATTATTGTCTTAAAGTCCTGCTCTGAGAAATCCTGTCAACATGACATGGAGGGAAGAAGGAGACTCTAGAAGGGTCGATCTTCTCGAAGATCGAACAACTCACGGAATGAGACATAGGACCATCTCTCGGGTTGAGACACAAGATACACATCAAGAGGGGTGGAAAGAAACGGATGACGAAGGTTCACTAGGTGGACAACAATTCCACACTTAAGAAGGTGGTAAACGATTGTCCACGTAGCGAGGAGTTGAGTTGCCATGATACCACGACGAAACATCCTGGAGGAGGGTGATTCGTAGATTATTTCCTTAAGTGGCAAAAAGAATTACCTTTGATTCAGAGATCATTGAAAACCTTTATACCAGCCTAAGGCAATTCTCAAGCGATCGTTTGGAGGGGGTCAGTAGAATGGCATACTCGGACTTGGATGATGTGGATTACCTTGTTGAAGACAACGCAATGGATGAATTTGCTTATCACCGGAAATGGAAGAGACCCATGGTAGAATGGCACATTGGCGGTGCAAACTGGGAACAAAATGCAAATGATGGGAATGATTCTAGTAACTGGGAAGAGGCTCAACAATAGAGAGTTATCCCACT
>NW_021299296.1:0-1021 GCF_002162155.2 Triticum dicoccoides
CGGGGGGGGGGGAGGTGGAGGCGCCAGGGGCTGGTGTATCCAGTCCCTCCTCTCCCCCACTATATATAGGGGTGCCTAGGGGGGCTGGTGCGCAGCCTAGGAGATCTGATCTCCTAGGTGCGGCGGCCAGGGGAGGGTTTCCCTCCCCCCCAAGGCACCTCGGGGTGCCTTCCACCACTAGGACTCCTCCTAGGTGGAAACCCTAGGCGCGTGGGCCTATAGGGGCTGGTGCCCTTGGCCCATATAGGCCAAGGCGCACCCCCTACAGCCCATGTGGCCCCCCGGGACAGGTGGCCCCACCCGGTGGACCCCCGGGACCCTTCCGGTGGTCCCGGTACAATACCGATAACCCCGAAACTTGTCCCGATGCCCGAAATAGCACTTCCTATATATAATTCTTTACCTCCGGACCATTCCGGAACTCCTCGTGACGTCCGTGATCTCATCCGGGACTCCGAACAACATTCGGGTTTCTGCATATCCATATCTTCATAACCCTAGCGTCACCGAACCTTAAGTGTGTAGACCCTACGGGTTCGGGAGACATGCAGACATGACCTAGACGCTCTCAGTCAATAACCATCAGCGGGATCTGGATACCCATGATGGCTCCCACATGCTCCTCGATGTTTGTCATCGGATGAACCACTATGTCGAGGATTCGATCAAACCCTGTATGCAATTCCCTTTGTCAATCGGTACGTTACTTGCCCGAGACTCGATCGTCGGTATCCCAATACCTTGTTCAGTCTCGTTACCGGCAAGTCACTTTACTCGTACCGTAATGCATGATCCCGTGTCCAACACCTTGGTCACATTGAGCTCAATATGATGATGCATTACCGAGTGGGCCCAGAGATACCTCTCCGTCATACGGAGTGACAAATCCCAGTCTCGATCCGTGTCAACCCAACAGCTACTTTCGGAGATACCTGTAATGCACCTTTATAGTCACCCAGTTACGTTGTGACGTTTGATACACCCAAGGCACTCTTACGGTATCCGGGAGTTACACGATCTC
>NW_021299297.1:0-1437 GCF_002162155.2 Triticum dicoccoides
CATTTGGGTGCCTAGGATGGAGAAGATGGAGAACGAGCTGACGGCGCGAGGAATCCGTCCAGGTACGGAGGGATGGGACCCAAGGGCCAAAAGCTGGTGGTACGGGCATGGGGGAACGCTGAACCCGGAGACAGGGGAGTGTGTTTACCGGGGCAAATTAATTAAACCCACCCAAGCCCTTATTAACGCAATGAGGGATGCTCAACAGGGGAAGATCAAGTTCAACAGAGAGAACGACGCGCCGACAAAAGCCCTCGGGAATCCTGAACACGGAGGACGTGTACGAGGCATGGGGCACATTCCGTGGAAAATAGGGTTCCCCCAGAACGATGACCCGTACGGTTACAGAAGCCGTAAGAGAAAGATGGATCGGGAAGCAGATGTTGTGGCGCGGTTGGCATCGGAAATGGATGTGATGAAGAAAACCATGAGTGTACTAGTAGCCGAAAGAGATGCAGCTCAGGTGCAGCATGAAGATCATCCAGCGGATCTCGGAAGCCAGCAGCGGAGAAGCAGCGTGGCTTCCACGGAGGCCCCACCGGCTGGTGCAGATGCACCGACGATCGAAATTACTGCACCGGAGCCTCTGGTGGTCCAAATTACTGCACCGGAGCCTCTGGTGGTCGAAATTACTTCACCGGAGCCTCCTCGCTACCCCGTGGACGATATAAAGGAGATGAAAGAATGTCATCTGTATTATCCTATCGGGAACATGTCCATGAAGGTAGCCATCGACAGTGCTTTACCATGTTTACCTGGAGCACTCCACCACAACAACCCCATTCAAGATGGCTATGCTCGTGTCACGGTGGAGGACATAGTCCAAGGGTTTGAGGACCTGGAGATTGACATTGCTACACCTGAAGGGGAGAAAAGACTTGGAGATGTCAAGCGCCATTTCATTCTATGGCAAAAGAAGTTTATCAAGTTTCCAGGCGAGGCGCCAAGGACAACAAGTCCACCCCCCTACGATGGTGGTGGTGGCGGTGGCGGCGGCGGTGGTGGTGGTGGTGGTGGCGGTTCACCTACACCTCCGTCACGTCAGCCGACGCCGCCCCCCAGTCCACAACGTCCGGCGGGTGATCAGCCGCCGCCCCCCAGTCCTCGTCCGGCGGGTGATCAGACGCCGCCCCCCAATCCACCTCCGGCAAAGAAGCAGAAGCAGTCCTGGATTATTAACCCGGACCCTTATGTACCTAAGACCACAAAGGTACCGGAGCCATCACTGAAGCCTCTCCCCACAAGGCCTTGGGAACGTAGTGCCGAGGAAGTCGACGCGGCCGCGGCTGCTGATTTGGAGAAATGGAAGGCGGACTGCAAGAAGAAAAGAGAGCCCGAGCCCAAGCCAGTATTTTCTGATGAGCAAAAGAAGTGGGCTAAGTCATTTTTGAGCACACCGTCCCAAGCCGCGAAGAATCTGCCTAACGACTATGCACG
>NW_021299298.1:0-905 GCF_002162155.2 Triticum dicoccoides
CCCCCCCCCTCACGGACGCCGCCGCCGCCGGCACCTGGAGGGGGGAAACGGACGCGTCGGGTCTACACGGAGTGGATGTAGCTGTGGGTTTGGCCCGGATGTTGCTCCAAAGTGTTCCTCTGGGCCGACCTAACACAACCGGGTGGAGAGGTCCACTGGTCAAAGCCCGTCCGTGCAAAGTCAAAGGGCTAGATCCCGTGGTCAAACGCTACAGGGTTAGGCGGGACGGGGGCCCTGGGGGGTAGCAATGCCACCGGAGCGTCGTACCGGGCCCTCATACATGCGGGGTGGTGTTGTGGCATGTCCGAAGAGGCGACACGCGTCTCCGGGTTATGGCCCCCCCTCACGGACGGCAATGAAACGGTAGTAGATGTTCTGCGGTAACGATGCAGCGTGAATATTATTAAATACTTGGAGCGCGATAAAATCATGAGTTTTTACACAACGTGGGCACATGTGCTATAGGACTGATGGTAATTTTTCTTAATTTTTTGTGATGGAGAAGTATCTGAACACTTCCCTCTACGCGGATTGCTCTTCGCACGTCTACGACTGTGGCCGGCGGCCTCCGGGGGCTAGCATATCGTCAAATCTTGCGTAGGCGGCCTCTCACAAATCTGGAAGTGTTGAGGCGGTTGCAAACGCCCAGCATGCGTCTCCGGTGCGTGCCCCCCCCCCCTCACGGCCGCCGCCGCCGGCGGCACCTGGAGGGGGGAAACGGACGCGTCGGGTCTACACGGAGTGGATGTAGCTGTGGGTTTGGCCCGGATGTTGCTCCAAAGTGTTCCTCTGGGCCGACCTAACACAACCGGGTGGAGAGGTCCACTGGTCAAAGCCCGTCCGTGCAAAGTCAAAGGGCTAGATCCCGTGGTCAAACGCTACAGGGTTAGCCGGGACGGGGGCCC
>NW_021299299.1:0-943 GCF_002162155.2 Triticum dicoccoides
GTCCACGGCCTCCAGTAGGCTACAAACACCAGAAACTACTTGCAACTCCTGGACGGAGAACTAGGGTGAATAAGAAGCCGAGAGGGTCCATTGGTTTCGGGCCCAATGCATGGTAGTAGCTGATTCTTAAATCACACATACAGATCTCAGTGCTTAAGGTCGGCTTCAATGAAACAACCCACCATGTACTCCTACATGGCCTCTCATCGATACCTTTACCAAATCGTGTTCACCACACCACTCTCATTACCGACATAACCATTTCACTCTAGCCCATCACCCAGATGAACCAGACCTGACACGACTCTAAGCATAGCAGGCATAGCAAGGTAGGAACAACACATACATATGGCTCAATCAACTCCTACACATGCTAGTGGGTTTCATCTAGTTACTGTGGCAATGACAGGTCATGCAGAGGAAATGGGTTCAACTACCGTAGCACAGAGCAGTTTGAAACGCATTGTATTAATGAAGTAAAAGAGAGCAGGAGCGAGAACATGGGATTGTATCGATATGATCAAATGGTTGGTTGCTTGCCTGATGGTTCGATGCACTGATACGGTTCTTCGTTAGGGTAATCACGGTACTCCTCGGAGGCAGAACCTGTCGCAAGGACACCGATACACAACCATCACCAAACAATGTGCAACAATATGATGCATGCATGAAACATGGCAATATGAGTGTGTTGGGCTAATGCAACTAAAACCAGAAGGGTTTGAGCAAATTTGAATCAAGGATTCAAATTTCAAATTCAAATATGGCCTTTTAAAGTGCTTTTCCTTGTTCTGCTTAAAACATCAATTTAACTTGTTTGATCATGCATGAAAATAGTACAGATGGATAGATTGGATTTTTCTGATCATTTTTCATATATAATTTGTCCAATTTGGAGTTACAGAATAAAAGTTATGAATTTTTGAAGTTTAAATAATATTCT
>NW_021299300.1:0-3305 GCF_002162155.2 Triticum dicoccoides
AATTGGCCAAAACTATGAGTGTTGACGACGGACACGAAAACGCACCCTAGGGTTCGTCAATCGTGGAAATCACTCCGGGACCCCAAAACAGTGAGTAATAGTCCACAAAACGGCACATAATGGGCCAAAACTGAGAGTGTTGATGACCGACACGTAAGCGCACTTTGGGGTTTAACAACTATGGAAATCGCTTCGGGACCCCAAAACAGTGAGTAATAGTCTACGAAGTGGGTCAGAATTGGCCAAAACTATGAGTGTTGATGATGGACACGTAAACGCACCCTAGGGATCGTCAATCGTAGAAATCGCTCTGGGACCCAAAAACGGTGAGTAATAGTCCACGAAACAGACCAGAATTGGCCCAAATTGTGTGTGATGGTGACCGACACGTAAACGCCCCCCGGGGTTCGTCAATAGTGGAAATCACTTCGGGACCATAGAACTGAGTAATAGTCCAAGAAACGGGCAAGAATCGTCCCAAACTACGAGTCTAGACGACCAACACGTAAGCACACCTTAGGGTTCCACAACCTTGGAAATCTCTTTGGGACCCTAAAACGGTGAGTAATAGTCCATGAAACGGGTCAGAATCGACAAAAACTGTGAGTGTTGATGACAGACATGTAAACGCACCCCGTGGTTCGTCAATCGTCGAAATCACTCGGGGCCCCAAAATAGTTAGTAATTGTCCATGAAGCGGGCCAGAATCGGCCAAAACTAAGAGTGTTGATGACCGACTCTGTGTAACGGGTCAAAATTGGCCAAAACTATGAGTGTTGGCGACAGGTCAGAATTGGCCAAAACTGTGAGTGTTGACGACGGACACGTAAACGCACCCTAGGGATCGTTAATCGTGGAAATCGCTCTGGGACCCCAAAAGGGTGAGTAATAGTCCACGAAACAGACCAGAATTAGCCCGAACGGTGAGTGTTGATGACCGACACGTCAACGCACCCCGGGGTTCGTCAATCGTGGAAATCACTTCGGGACCACAAAACTGAGTAATAGTCCAAGAAAGGGGCCAGAATAGGCCCAAACTGCGAATCTTTACGACCAACACGTAAGCACACCTTGCGGTTCGACAACCATGGAAATCGCTTTGGGACCCCGAAACGGTGATTAATAGTCCATGAAACGGGTCAGAATTGACTAAAACCGCGAGCGTTGATGACCAACATGTAAACGCACCCCGAGGTTCGTCAATCGTGGAAATCACTCCGGGACCCCAAAACAATGAGTAATAGTCCACGAAACGGGCCAGAATTGGCCAAAACTGAGAGTGTTGATGACCGACACGTAAGCGCACCTTGGGGTTCAACAACTATGGAAATTGCTTCGAGACCCCAAAATGGTGAGTAATAGTCCACGAAGCGGGTCAGAATTGGCCAAAACTATGAGTGTTGACGACGGACACGTAAATGCACCCTAGGGATTGTCAATCGTGGAAATCGCTCTGGGACCCCAAAACAGTGAGTAACAGTCCACGAAATGGGCCAGAATCAACCAAAACTGAGAGTGTTGATGACCGACAAGTCAACGCACCCCGGGGTTCGTCAATCGTGGAATCACTTCGGGACCACAAAACTGAGTAATAGTCCAAGACAGGGGCCAGAATAGGCCCAAACTGCGAGTCTTGACGACCAACATGTAAGCACAACTTGCGGTTCGACAACCATGGAAATCGCTTTGGGACCCCAAAACAGTGAGTAATAGTCCACGAAACGGGTCAGAATCGACAAAAAACGTGAGTGTTGATGACCGACACGTAAACGCACCCCGGGGTTCGTCAATCGTGGTAATCACTCCGGGGCCCCAAAACAATGAGTAATAGTCCACTAAACGGACCAGAATCAGCCAAAACTGGGAGTGTTGATGACCAACACGTAAGCCCACCTTGGGGTTCAACAACTATGGAAATCGCTTCAGGAACCCCAAACAGTGAGTAATAAGTCCACGAAGCGGGTCAGAATTGGCCAAAACTGTGAGTGTTGATGACGGACACGTAAACGCACCCTAGGGATCGTCAATCGTGGAAATCCCTCTCGGACTCCAAAATGGGGAGTAATAGTCCACGAAATAGACAAGAATTGGCCCAAATTGTGAGTGTTGATGACCACACGTAAACGCACCCCGGGGTTCGTGAATCGTAGAAATCACTTCGGGACCACAAAACTGAGTAATAGTCCAAGAAACGGGCGAGAATCGGCCCAAACTGCGAGTCTTGACGACCAACACGCAGGCACACCATGGGGTTCGACAACCATGGAAATCATTTTGGGACCCCAAAATGGTGATTAATAGTCCATGCAACGGGTCAGAATCGACAAAAACCGCGAGTGTTGATGACCAACACGTAAACGCACCTCGGGGTTCGTCAATCGTGGAAATCACTCAGGAATCACCAAAACAGTGAGTAATAGTCCACGAAACGGGCCAGAATCGGCCAAAACTGAGAGTGTTGATGACCGACACGTAAGCGCACCTTGGGGTTCAACAACTATGGAAATCGCTTCAGGACCCCAAAACGGCGAGTAATAGTCCACGAAGACGTTCAGAATTGGCAAAAACTATGAGTGTTGACGACGGACACGTAAAAGCTCCCCGGGGTTCGTCAATCCTGGAAATCACTCCGGGACCCCAAAACAGTGAGTAATAGTCCACAAAACGGGACAGATCGGCCAAAACTGAGAGTGTTGATGACCGACACGTAAGCACACTTTGGGGTTTAACAACTATAGAAATCAATTCGGGACCCCAAAACAGTGAGTAATAGTCCATGAAGCAGGTCAGAATTGGCCAAAACTATGAGTGTTGACGATGGACACGTAGACACACCCTAGTGAGTGTTGGGTCAGAATTGGCCAAAACCGTGAGTGTTGATGACGGACACGTAAACGCACCCTAGGGATCGTCAATCATGGAAATCGCTCTCGGACTCCAAAATGGGGAGTAATAGTCCAGGAAACAGACAAGAATTGGCCCAAATTGTGAGTGTTGATGACCACACGTAAACGCACCCCGGGGTTCGTCAATCGTGGAAATCACTTCGGGACCACAGAACTGAGTAATAGTCCAAGAAACGAGCGAGAATCAGCGCAAACTGCGAGTCTTGACGACCAACACGTAGGCACACCTTGGGGTTCGACAACCATGGAAATCGTTTTGGGACCCCAAAACGGTGATTGATAGTCCATGAAACGGGTCAGAATCGACTAAAACCGCGAGTGTTGATGACCAACACGTAAACGCAACCCGGGGTTCGTCAATCGTGGAAATCACTCCGTGACCCCAAAATAGTGAGTAAT
>NW_021299300.1:5662-7103 GCF_002162155.2 Triticum dicoccoides
CAAAAACTGAGAGTTTTGATGACCGACACGTAAATGCACCCTGAGGTTCGTCAATTGTGGAAATCTCTCCGGGACCCCAAAACAGTGAGTAATTGTCCACGAAGCGGGCCAGAATCGGCCAAAACTGAGAGTGTTGATGAACAACACGTAAACGCACCTTGGGGTTCAACAGCTATGCAAATCGCTTCACGGCCCTAAAACGGTGAGTAATAGTCTACGAAGCGGGTCAGAATTGGCCAAAACTATGAGTGTTGACGATGGACACGTCAACGCACCCTAGGGATCGTCAATCTTGGAAATCGCTCTGGGACCCCAAAATGATGAGTAATAGTCCACGAAACAGACCAGAATTGAACCAAATTTCAAGTGTTGAGGAACGACACGCAAACGCACCCTAGGGTTCATCAATCATGGAAAACACTTCGGGACCACAAAACTAAGTAATAGTCCAAGAAAGGGGTCAGAACGGCGCAAACTGCAAGTCTTGATGACCAACACGTAAGCACACCTTGCGGTTCGACAACCATGGAAATCGCTTTGGGACCCCAAAAAGGTGAGTAATAGTACACGAAACGGGTCAGAATCAACAAAAACCATGAGTGTTGATGACCGACACGTAAACGCACCCCGGGGATCGTCAATCGTGGAAATCACTCCGGGACCCCAAAACAATGAGTAATAGTCCACTAAACGGGCCATAATCGTCCAAAACCGAGAGTGTTGATGACCAACACGTAAGCCCACCTTGGGGTTCAAAATTGTTTCGGGACCCCAAAACAGTGAGTAATAAGTCCACGAAGCGGGTCAGAATTGGCCAAAACTGTGAGTGTTGACGACGGACACGTAAACGCACCCTAGGGATCGTCAATCGTGGAAATCGCTCTTGGACTCCAAAATGGTGAGTAATAGTCCACGGAACAGACAAGAATTGGCCCAAATTGTGAGTGTTGATGACCACATGTAAATGCACCCCGGGGTTCGTCAATCGTGGAAATCACTTCGGGACCACTGAACTGAGTAATATTCCAAGAAACGGGCGAGAATCGACCCAAACTGCGAGTCTTGATGACCAACATGTAGGCACACCTTGGGGTTCGACAACCATGGAAATCATTTTGGGACCCCAGAACGGTGATTAATAGTCCATGAAATGGGTCAGAATCGACTGAAACCGCGAGTGTTGATGACCAACACGTAAACGCACCCTGGGGTTCGTTAATTTTGGAAATCACTCCGGGACCCCAAAACAGTGAGTAATAGTCCACGAAACGGGCCAGAATCGGCCAAAACTGATTGTGTTGATGACCGACACGTAAGCGCACCTTGGGGTTCAACAACTATGGAAATCGCTTCGGGACCCCGAAACGGCGAGTAATTGTCCACGAAGCGGGTTAGAATTGGCCAAAACTGTGAGTGTTGACGACGGACACGTAAACGCACC
>NW_021299301.1:0-1163 GCF_002162155.2 Triticum dicoccoides
TTGCGCTTATGTGTCGGTCATCAACACTCAGAGTTTTCGCCGATTCTGGACCGTTTCATGGACTATTACTCACTGTTTTGGGGTCGCGAAGCGATTTCCGTAGTTTATGAACCCCAACGTGCACTTATGTGTCGGTCATCAACACTCATAGTTTTGGCCGACTCTGGCCCGTTTCTTGGACTATTACTCATCGTTTTTGGGTCCCGAAGCGATTTCCATAGTTGTTTAACCCCAAGGTGCGCTTATGTGTCGGTCATCAACACTCATAGTTTTGGCCGATTCTGGTCCGTTTCGTGGACTATTATTCACTATTTTGGGGTCCCGGAGTTATTTCCATAGTTGTTGAACCCCAAGGTGTGCTTATGTGTCGGTCATTAACACTCACATTTTTGGCCGATTCTGGCCTGTTTCTTGGACTATTACTCACCGTTTTGGGGCCCGAAGCGATTTCCATAGTTGTTGAACCCCAAGTTGGCTTATGTGTCGGTCACGAAGACTCATAGTTTTGGCCAATTCTGGCCCGTTTCATGGACTATTACTCACTGTTTTCGGGTCCCGAAGCGATTTCCATGGTTAACGAACTCCGGGCGCGTTTACGTGTCAGTCATCAACACTCGCGGGGTTTTTCGATCTGACCTGTTTCGTGGACTATTACTCAGCATTTTGGGGTTCCGAAGCGATATCCATGGTTGTTGAACCCCAAGGTGCGCTTACGTGTCGGTCATCAACAATCGCAGTTTTGGCCGATTTTGGCCCATTTCTTGGACTATTACTCACCGTTTTGGGGTCTTAGAGCGATTTCCCTAGTTGTTGAACCCCAAGTTACGCTTATGTGTCGGTCATCAACACTCACAGTTTTGGCCGATTCTGGCCCGTTTCGTGGGCTATTACTCACTGTTTTGGGGTCCCAAAGTGATTTCCATAGTTGTTGAACCCCAACATGCGCTTATGTGTCGGTCATCAACACTCATAGTTTTGGCCGATTCTGGCCCGTTTCTTGGACTATTACTCACCGTTTTTAGGTCCCGAAGAGATTTCCATGGTTGTTTAACACCAACGTGCGCTTATCTGTCGGTCATCAACACTCATAGTTTTGGCCGATTCTGGCCCGTTTCATGGACTATTACTCACTGATTTGGTGTCCCGGAGTGATTTCCAGTATA
>NW_021299302.1:0-2399 GCF_002162155.2 Triticum dicoccoides
CTACAAGTCCAAAGGTGTTACATCACCTCCACTTGGGCCCATTGGCCTTGTACGACCTAGATTTAGTTTTAGGCTGCCTTGGGACGTCCTCCCACCTCCTTGGCCGCCACCCCTTGCTCCTATATAAGTAGATCCATCTAGTAGCTTTTCCTTGGGATTTGTTTAGTTAAAAGTTAGCCATTGCAACTTCGTGTACTTCGTTTGTGTCCAACGACCAGACCAAGACCGCTTCCGGATCCCCACCATTATCAATACTTCATATATATTTGCAATATTCAGATTGCTTTATCATATTCTTGCTCGTTCTTCGATTGCTTGCAGGAATAGACCTTCGTGGTCAGGCTGACCGTGCTTCCAGCATCGTCAGTAACCTCAGGAGATTGGTTTAGCGATTGCTAAGGCGCAACGTCGTGCATGTTTGTAGTCGAATTGTCAAAGTCGTCTCCACCAAATCGATAGTTATCATCTCATCGAAAGATCGGGACCCTCGCCTCAATCAAGTGGTATCAGTTTTCAGGTTGCTCGGTGAGAATTTCCAGTTTTTCCTAGATTAGATTTATTTTCTTACCTATTGTCCAAGAAAAAGCCACAAAACAAAAGTTAGATCTATTCATCCTTTCTCCTAGCCAGACTGAGCCTTTGCAATTTTCTTTTCATTGTTTGCATTATTGAATTATCGGTTGCATCGCCGTGTCGAGTTGCTGGTCTTAGTGTCTAGTTCCTTTAGAGTTTCGAGTTCTGTTCACATTAGTCACGCAGCCGCTGCATCATTATCCCATCCGCTGTCCACCATCCCATCCACCAATTTCCACCATGTGCTACGCACTGTTTATTGTCATAATCATAGTTGAGGTCACTCACATCTTCGCCTAATCGAATCTGCATCTTATCTAGTTTGTCTTGGAAAGAGGGAGAAAAAGAAGATAAAGAAAAAAAAAGAGAGAAAAAAGGAAAGAAAAAAAAGAAAAAGAGGGAGAAGAAAAAGAAAAAAAAGGCGTGAGAAAAAAAAGAGAGAAGAAAAAAAAATTGGATCTATCTAGAATCAATCTCGTACCTGAATTCGGATTGGAATCTGTTTTGCGCACTGTTCAGTAAAACAGGTGTATCTTCCTCATACGAAGTCAGTTTTGGCTCCGTGAGTACTCAAATTGAAGATAGCGACGAGCCGCATCTAAATAGTTGCAGAAGCTAGTTCAATATTTGACACCTCAAAATCGGCTCCTAAATAGGTCTTTTTGCCCTCCGAAGTTCGTGAACACAACTTGTTCCAATTTTTCAGGCCAGTTTTAGAATTCTTTGACTCCTCATATCAACTCGGAATTGAGTGATTCTTGTTGCATTGGAAAGCTTGAGTTAGTAGCATTCTTTGAAAGAATTTATCAGAAAATTGGCTCAAACTTTTCAAGAGGAAAGTTGGAGAGAGTTGTTGTATATCCTGCTTGGCAGTTGTTTTTCATCATTACCTTCACTACCGTTGTGATCTTCACTTATATCTTGCTGTCCAGAGCTATTTAGTATCCTTGATTGATTCTGGTTGTGCTACGCTGTGACCTCATTAGTGTTCTAGGCTCGCGTCTCTAGTCCGGTCTAGCCTAGGACCAGCACAGTATCGTCGTTGAGCGTTTATTCAACATTGCATCTCTGAATTGATTATTGCTAATCTTTTGCTACCATATATAGCCAACCCAGCTCCACATATTTCTACACCGTGTATACCTACGCTCCCCTGGCAATCGCTTTACTCAATATTCGGAGTTACTTGACACCGCAGGTTGCCGATCACCGCCTGCTGCATGGTAAGAACTTGTAAGACATTGATATTTGCTTTACTGTGAGCGTTTTACCACCACATCCTAGTAGTTATAGGAACATTATTTTTGGATTTTTTTTCTTTTTCTACTAATCATGACAGGATCCAAAGTCAATGCATGGGCTTTGTCGATCGCGGGAGACGTGCCACCACCTTTGCAAATACCACAACCGTCACGAGAGGTGCACAAACATCCAAATGCACATGATCAGGTTAATGTATCTATACCACCATTTAATGGCCGTTTTAAACCTGCTTTATATATTGAATGGGAGTTCGACATAAAAAATATATTTGCTTCCCATAATTTCGATGAACATAAAAAGGTTAAGGTTGCGGTTGGTTCTTTCACTGGTTATGCTTTGGTTTGGTGGAGTGAATATTGTCGGTTACACCCTGATTATATACCTACTACTTGGGATGATTTGAAACTTGCCATGCGACATACTTTCGTCCCTGCTTATTATACTCGTGACATGATTAAGAAGTTGCAACACTTAAAACAAGGTAGTGAAACTGTAACAAAATATTATGATGATTTACAAACTACCTTGTTGCATTCCTCTTTAGAAGAAAGTGAAGATGATTT
>NW_021299303.1:0-937 GCF_002162155.2 Triticum dicoccoides
CTACAAGTCCAAAGGTGTTACATCACCTCCACTTGGGCCCATTGGCCTTGTACGACCTAGATTTAGTTTTAGGCTGCCTTGGGACGTCCTCCCACCTCCTTGGCCGCCACCCCTTGCTCCTATATAAGTAGATCCATCTAGTAGCTTTTCCTTGGGATTTGTTTAGTTAAAAGTTAGCCATTGCAACTTCGTGTACTTCGTTTGTGTCCAACGACCAGACCAAGACCGCTTCCGGATCCCCACCATTATCAATACTTCATATATATTTGCAATATTCAGATTGCTTTATCATATTCTTGCTCGTTCTTCGATTGCTTGCAGGAATAGACCTTCGTGGTCAGGCTGACCGTGCTTCCAGCATCGTCAGTAACCTCAGGAGATTGGTTTAGCGATTGCTAAGGCGCAACGTCGTGCATGTTTGTAGTCGAATTGTCAAAGTCGTCTCCACCAAATCGATAGTTATCATCTCATCGAAAGATCGGGACCCTCGCCTCTATCATTTATACCATGTCATAAAAGCGATGATGCTGTTAATGTTGCTGATTTGTTCTTTCGTGAAATTATTCGCTTGCATGGTGTGCCAAATACTATTGTTTCAGATCGTGATACTAAATTTCTTAGCCACTTTTGGAGATGTTTATGGGCTAAGTTGGGGACTAAACTGCTTTTTAGTACTACTTGTCACCCCCAAACTGATGGACAAACTGAAGTAGTCAATAGAACGTTGTCTACTATGCTTAGGGCTGTTTTGAAGAATAATAAGAAAATGTGGGAGGAATGCTTGCCTCATATTGAATTTGCTTATAATCGTTCATTGCATTCTACTACTAAGATGTGCCCTTTTGAAGTTGTGTATGGTTTCCTACCTCGTGCACCTATTGATTTGTTGCCTCTTCCATCTTCGGAGAAGGTTAATTTTGATGCTAAACAACGTGCT
>NW_021299304.1:0-1568 GCF_002162155.2 Triticum dicoccoides
TCCAGGAGTTGCAAGTAGTTTCTGGTGTTTGTAGTATGCTGGAGGCCGTGGGCAGCGCTGACCGTAGGGGTGGGCTGTGATGCGGTAGGCACGTGGCACGGTGTACCGGGCGCCCGATTGGTGTCTCGGGAACCCTGTTCACATCGTTTGGGGCTGTGAGCGAAACTCCGGCCGGATCTCCTCATGGATGGAACCCGAATAGGCGATAAACCTGGACTAGAGACTCGAGTGTTTAGGCAGGCCGTGGCCGACACCCACGTTGGGCTTCCGCTTGAAGGTTGCCGAGTACATGTCGTGTAAACGGCGGTAAGTGGTGAGAGCGTGTGTGAAGAAGTACACCCCTGCAGGGTTAACATCATCTATTCGAATAGCCGTGTCCGCGGAAAAGGACTTCTGGGTTGCTTATATCAGTTCATAGACAAGTGAAAGTGGATACTCTAAAATACGCAAGATAAGCGTGAGTGCTATGGATGGCGTTCTCGTAGGGAGACGGGGGGCGGATCCATAGTGATGTATTGATATGGTGAATATGTGGACTCGTGTGCGCCACCTCAAAAGAGTTACTTGCAGTCGTAGTTCAGGATAGCCACCGAGTCAAAGCTGGCTTGCTGTAGTTAAACCCCACCACCCCTTTGTTGATAATGATGCATATGTAGTTAGATCTGATGTAAGTCTTGCTGGGTACATTTGTACTCACGTTTGCCTATTTTATGTTTTTGCAGAGAGACTTCGGTCTCGCTAGTAGTTTCGCGTGGACTTCGACGTTTAGCTTGTTACCTCAGCTACGATCTTGTGCCCTCGGCAGTATCTGGCAGATAGTCAGGCTTCTCAGCCTTTTTCGTTTATAGTGGTCTGTACTCAGACATGATAGTTTCCGCTTGTGCTTTGACTTGTATACTCTGAATGTTGGGTCATGAGACCTATGTTTGTAATATCTCGCTCCTCGGAGCCTAATGAATAAATACTTGATTTGTAGAGTCATGTTGTGATGCCATGTTGTATTTGCACATATCGAGCATATTGTGTGTATGTTATTGAAATGCTTGGTATGTGTGGGATCTGACCATCTAGTTGTTTATCTTTAGTAGCCTCTCTTACCGGGAAATGTCTCCTAGTGTTTCCACTGAGCCGGTAGCTTGCTACTGCTCCGGAACACTTAGGCTGGCCGGCATGTGTCCTTCTTCGTTCCTGTGTCTGTCCCTTCGGGGAAATGTCACGCGATGAATACCGGAGTCCTGTTAGCCCGCTACAGCCCGGTTCACCGGAGTCCTGCTAGCCCAGTGCTACAGCCTGGATTCACTCGCTGATGACCGACACGTTCGATGCTGGGTCATGGATGCCTGTCCCTGTAAGTCTGTGCCACTTTGGGTTTACGACTAGTCATGTCAGCCCGGGCTCCTTATCATATGGATGCTAGCGACACTATCATATACGTGAGCCAAAAGGCGCAAACGGTCCCGGGCAAAGGTAAGGCGACACCCGTGGGGATACCGTGCGTGAGGCCGCAAAGTGATATGAGGTGCTACAGGCTAGATCGATGTGACATCGAGTCGGGGTCCTGACAGCGG
>NW_021299305.1:0-1182 GCF_002162155.2 Triticum dicoccoides
ATATGGCCATCATCATCTTGTGCTTGTGATCTCCATCTCCGAAGCACCGTCATGATCACCATCGTCACCGGCGCGACACCTTGATCTCCATCGTAGCATCGTTGTCGTCTTGCCAATCTTATGCTTTCACGACTATCACTACCGTTTAGTAATAAAGTAAAGCATTACATCGCGATTGCATTGCATACAATAAAGCGACAACCATATGGCTCCTGCCAGTTGCCGATAACTTGGTTACAAAACATGATCATCTCATACAATAAAATTCAGCATCATGCCTTGACCATATCACATCACAACATGCCCTGCAAAAACAAGTTAGACGTCCTCTACTTTGTTGTTGCATGTTTTACGTGCCTGCTACGGGCTTAAGTAAGAACCAATCTCACCTACGCATCAAAACCACAACGATAGTTTGTCAAATAGACTCCGTTTTAAACTTCGCAAGGACCGGGCATAGCCATACTTGGTTCAACTAAAGTTGGAGAGACAGTCGCCCGCAAGCCATCTCTGTGCAAAGCACGTCGAGGGAACCGGTCTCGCGTAAGCGTACGCGTAAGGTTGGTCTGGGTCGTCTCGTCCAACAATACCGCCGAACCAAAGTATGACATGCTGGTAGGCAGTATGACTTGTATCGTCCACAACTCACTTGTGTTCTACTCGTGCATATAACATCAACATCAATAACCTAGGCTCGGATGCCACTGTTGGGTTTCGTAGTAATTTCAAAATTTTCCTACGCACACGCAAGATCATGTGATGCATAGCAACGAGGGGAGAGTATTGTCTACGTACCCAACGCAGACCGACTGCGGAAGTGATGACACGACGTAGAGGAAGTAGTCGTACGTCTTCTCGATCCAACCGATCAAGCACCGAAACTACGGCACCTCCGAGTTCGAGCACACGTTCAGCTCGATGACGATCCCCGGACTCCGATCCAGCAAAGTGTCGGGGAAGAGTTTCGTCAGCACGACGGCGTGGTGACGATCTTGATGAACTACAGCAGCAGGGCTTCGCCTAAACTCCGCTACAGTATTATCGAGGAATATGGTGGCAGGGGGCACCGCACACGGCTAAGGAATAGATCACGTGGATCAACTTGTGTCAACTTGTGTGTCTTTGGGGTGCCTCTACCTCAGTATATAAAGGATCCAAGGGGGGAGGGGGCGCCGGCCAAGA
>NW_021299306.1:0-1493 GCF_002162155.2 Triticum dicoccoides
ACCACGGCAGAATAGAGAGAAAGGACGAAGGTCGTCCCCTATGCTTAAGACGTAGGCTCTTCAGTATGCTATGCTGTGTACCGCACCTGAAGTGTGCCTTGCCATGAGTCAGTCAAGGGGTACAAGAGTGATCCAAGAATGGCTCACAGGACAGCGGTCAAAGTTATCCTTAGTAACTAGTGGACTAAGGAATTTTCTCGATTATGGAGGTGGTAAAAGAGTTCGTCGTAAAGGTTACGACGATGCAAGCTTGACACCTATCCGGATAGCTCTGAGTAGAGAGACCGGATACATATAATGGAGCAATAATTTAGAATAGCTCCAAGTAGAACAGTTGTTTGGAATAGCTCCAAATAGAGCGTGGTAGCTGCATCTAGGAGATGACATAGAGATTTGTAAAGCATACACGGATCTGAAAGGTTCAGACTCGTTGACAAAAACCTCTCTCACAAGCAACATGATCAAACATAAAACTCATTGAGTGTTAATCACATAGTGATGAGAACTAGACTACTGACTCTAGTAAACTCTTGGGTATTAGTCACATGGCGATGTGACCTGTGAGTGTTAATCACATGGCGATGTGAACTAGATTATTGACTCTAGTGCAAGTGGGAGACTGTTGGAAATATGCCCTAGAGGCAATAATAAAAGTATTATTATTATATTTCCTTGTTCATGATAATTGTCTTTTATTCATGCTATAACTGTATTATCCGGAAATCGTAATACACGTGTGAATACATAGACCACAATATGTCCCTAGTGAGCCTCTAGTTGACTAGCTCGTTGTGATCAACAGATAGTCATGGTTTCCTGGCTATGGACATTGGATGTCGTTGATAACGGGATCACATCATTAGGAGAATGATGTGATGGACAAGACCCAATCCTAAGACTAGCACAAAAGATCGTGTAGTTCATTTGCTAGAGCTTTGCCAATGTCAAGTATCTCTTCCTTTGACCATGAGATCGTGTAACTCCTGGATACCGTAGGAGTGCCTTGGGTGTATCAAACGTCAGAACGTAACTGGGTGACTATAAAGATGCACTACAGGCATCTCCGAAAGTATCTATTGTTTTATGCGGATCGAGACTGGGATTTGTCACTCCGTGTAAACGGAGAGGTATCTCTGGGCCCACTCGGTAGGACATCATCATATGCGCAATGTGACCAAGGAGTTGATCACGGGATGATGTGTTACGGAACGAGTAAAGTGACTTGCCGGTAACGAGATTGAACAAGGTATCGGTATACCGACGATCGAATCTCGGGCAAGTAAAATACCGCCTGACAAAGGGAATTGTATACGGGATCGATTGAGTCCTTGACATCGTGGTTCATCCGATGAGATCATCGTGGAACATGTGGGAGCCATCATGGGTATCCAGATCCCGCTGTTGGTTATTGACCGGAGAATGTCTCGGTCATGTCTGCATGTCTCCCGAACCCGTAGGGTCTACACACTTAAGGTTCGATGACGCTAGGGTTA
>NW_021299307.1:0-1696 GCF_002162155.2 Triticum dicoccoides
GCATGGGCTCGATTTCGAGGAGTTGTCCAACAGAGATATTGAGCATTTGAGTCTGCATTATATGATCCTCTGTTATTACCACATCGCCATGCTGGGGAACGCTAACGGTTTGCCCACAATAATATTTGGCGCGCGTACTACTCCTCTCATGTGTTGTTGGCACAACAAGCGGGGGGATTGCTTGCGCCGCCTGTTCTCCCAACTGGGGAATGGTTTTCCCGCATTTTTTGCCAGCTGCTTGTTGGCTCGAGCTTGAGCTCGCTTCCTTCTGTAGTCGTGCTCGATGTGCCTTCCTGATTTGGCGCTCATAGTCCGAGTCAATAGGCTTGGGAGCTGGTTCTCTAGCCATACGAATGAAGTGGTCAATTACTTTCTCAGGCACTTTCTCCTTTGGCGGCGGTGCCGGTTTCGGTCCAAAATGGGCGTCCACTTGGGCTTGCACTATGGCTGTGTTTTGCTCCTTAGTCATGTCGTAAGGCCTCTGAGGAAGAGGAGCGAGGCTTGGACCATATTTATATCGCTTGCCTTCGTCTGTACTTCCTGAATTACCTCGACTCGTACCGCTATGCACCAAAGCTGTGGGATGTCTCTTCTGCGATTGCTGAGACGGAAGAGACGGCTGACGTGGAGTTGGACCAGGAGAAGTGGCCTGACGATGTGCCGGACTTGAAGCAGGAGGTGTGGCCTGACACGGTGCCGGACATGCAACCGGAGAAGTGGCATGACGCTGTGCCGGGCTTGAAACCGGAGGAGTCAGCTCACGCGTTCGGGGACTTGGAGGAGGTGGCGGACTTCGAGGAGGAGTCGTCTCACGCGTTCGTGGACTTGGAGGAGTGGGAGTCTGCTGACTCGGTGGCGGACTTCGAGGAGTCGGCAGACGACACGGTGTCGGTGGACTTCGAAAGATTATGCAATCCTTTCTCCATAGGATGATACGATGTATGGCCTCTTCGAGTGTGCGCTCATCTTCACCTCCAGGAATGTCAAGCGTTAGCCCCAAATATGCGTCCACCACTTCATCAACCATGACACGAGCATAGCCCTCTGAAATCGGGATGCAATGGTAGGTTGCTTCGGGGGTAACTGGAAAAGCAACACCGTCCGCCACCTTCATGGATATGTTCTTCATTTTGGAGTGTAGCTCGCAGTTAGTGTTCTCTATCATGTCATCCACAGGGTATTTATCCTGCTGTGTGTCGCCTGGGGCAGAACCAACGCTGCTTCTCGGCATGGATGGGACGGTGCTATCCAATGCTGGACGATCATGCGCTTGCTGTTGCCGCTGCTGAGACCCCCTTTCCTGGCTAAGTGAGTCGATCTGCTGCTGCTGCTGCTGGAATTTGAGTGCCAGGTCCGCGTGCCTTGCTTCTAGGCCTTGAAGGCGTTCTGCGTCCTGCTTCCTCTGCTCCTCCTCCAGCTTCCTCTTCTTCTCCTCCTCCATCTTCTTTCTTGCACGGGACCTGTAGTCGTCATTCCAGTCTGAAAAGCCCTCATACCAGGGAATAACACCCATGCCTCGTGTTCTTCCCGGGTGTTCAGGATTTCCCAGGGCGCGCGTAAGCTCGTCGTTCTCTCTGTTGGGCGTGAACACCCCCGCTCGAGCTTCTTCTATTGCCACAATTATCTTTTGTTCGACTCCTTTTAGACTTGCCTTCTTCGAAACCATGCCTGTCTTCGGGTCCAACGCCCCCCCCCC
>NW_021299308.1:0-1088 GCF_002162155.2 Triticum dicoccoides
AATGACCTATACTTAGCATTTTTTCCTCCAAAATGACTTAATATGCTTAGCTAGCTTCAAAATGACCTATTTAACCTAGGATAGCTCTAAAATGACCTATACTTAGCATCTTTTCCTCCAAAATGACTTAATATGCTTAACTAGCTCTAAAATGACATAATATGCTTAAGAAATGACACAGTTTAGCTCCTAAATGACTTCACATGCTTAGCTAGCTCCAACATGACATAATAACCTTACTTAGCTCTAAAATGACATATTTAACCTAGGATAGCTCTAAAATGACTTATACTTAGCATCTTTTCCTCCAAAATGACTTAATATGCTTAGCTAGCTGTAAATGATATAATATGCTTAAGAAATGACATATTTTAGGTCCTAAATGACTTCATATGCTTAGCTAGCTTCAAAATGACCTATTTAACCTAGGCTAGCTCTAAAATGACCTATACTTAGCATTTTTTTTCCTCCAAAATGACTCAATATGCTTAGCTAGCTCAAAAATTACACAATAAGCTTAATTAGCTCCAAAATGACCTATTTAACCTAGGATAGCTCAAAAATGACCAATACTTAGCATTTTTTTCCTCCAAAATTACTTAATATGCTTAGCTAGCTTGAAAATGACCTATTTAACCTAGGATAGCTCTAAAATGACCTATACTTAGCATCCTTTCCTCCAAAATTACTTAATGTGCTTAACTAGCTCTAAAATGACATAATATGCTTAAGAAATGACATAGTTTAGCTCCTAAATGACTTCACATGCTTAGCTAGCTCCAAAATGACATAATAACCTTACTTAGCTCTAAAATGACACATTTAACCTAGGATAGCTCTAAAATAACCTATACTTAGCATCTTTTCCTCCAAAATTACTTAATCTGCTTAACTAGCTCTAAAATGACATAATATGCTTAAGAAATGACATAGTTTAGCTCCTAAATGACTTCACATGCTTAGCTAGCTCCAAAATGACATAATAACCTTACTTAGCTCTAAAATGACCTATTTAACCTAGGATAGTTCTAAAATGACCTATACTTAGCATTGTTTCCTCCAAAATGACTCAATATGCTTAGCTAGCT
>NW_021299309.1:0-1201 GCF_002162155.2 Triticum dicoccoides
GACTACGCTTCTGGTCACCTTCGTCTTGCAACAGGCAGAAGAGGGTAGGTCGAAGTCCTCCAAGTAGCATCTCCAAGTAACATCTCATAGCATAATCCTACCCGGCGATCCCCTCCTCATATCCCTGAGGTAGAGCGACCACCGGTTGTATCTGGCACTTGGAAGGGTGTGTTTTATTAAGTATCCGGTTCTAGTTGTCATAAGGTCAAGGTACAACTCCAAGTCGTCCTGTTACCGAAGATCACGGCTATTCGAATAGATTAACTTCCCTGCAGGGGTGCACCACATAACCCAACACGCTTGATCCCATTTGGCCGGACACACTTTCCTGGGTCATGCCCGGCCTCGGAAGATCAACACGTCGCAGCCCCACCTAGGCTCAACAGAGAGGCCAGCACGCCGGTCTAAACCTAAGCGCACAGGGGTCTGGGCCCATCGCCCATAACACACCTGCACGTTGCGAGGGCGGCCGAAAGCAGACCTAGCCTAGTGGCGTTCCAGTCCAATTCGGCGCGCGCCGCTCCGTCGCTGACGTCTGAAGTGCTTCGGCTGATACCACGACGTCGGGATACCCATAACTACTCCCACGTAGATGGTTAGTGCGTATAGGCTCGTAGCCAACTCAGATCAAATACCAAGATCTCGTTAAGCGTGTTAAGTGTCCGCGAACGCCGAACAGGGCCAGGCCCACCTCTCTCCTAGGCGGTCTCAACCTGCCCTGTCGCTCCGCCACAAAGATCCACACAGAGGGCCGTCGGAACAAAGGTCCTTTCAGCCCCCAATCCGTGGATCACTCGCGGGTACTCTTCGAGCTGACCCGACTTTAGTCACCATCTGTATAGTATGTATGTATGTATAGTATATACCCGTGATCACCTCCCGAGTGATCACGGCCCAATAGTATAGCAAGGCAGACTGACAAGAATGTAGGGCCAATGATGATAAACTAGCATCCTATACTAAGCATTTAGGATTGCAGGTAAGGTATCAACAGGTGTAGCAACAATGTCAGGCTATGCATCAGAATAGGATCAACGGAAAGCAGTAACATGCTACACTACTCTAATGCAAGCAGTATAGATAAGAATAGGCGATATCTGGTGATCAAGGGGGGGGGCTTGCCTGGTTGCTCTGGCAAGAGAGAGGGGTCGTCAACTCCGTAGTCGAACTGGGCAGCAGCAGCGTCGGTCTCGTAGTCTAC
>NW_021299310.1:0-1272 GCF_002162155.2 Triticum dicoccoides
GCCAGGTTGCTTAGGGCCTTGGATGAGCACTGGCATCATAATGAACTTCCGCTTCATGCACAACCAAGGAGGAAGGTTATACAAACATAGAGTCACAGGCCAGGTGCTATGGTTGCTGCTCTGCTCCCCAAAAGGATTAATGCCATCTGCGCTTAGACCAAACCATACGTTCCTTGCGTCATCTGCAAACTCCTTCCCATACTTTCTTTCGATTTTTCTCCACTGCGACCTGTCAGCGGGTACTCTCAACTTTCCGTCTTTCTTACGGTCTTCTCTGTGCCATCGCATCGCCTTGGCATGCTCTTTGTTTTGGAACAAACGTTTCAACCGTGGTATTATAGGAGCATATCACATCACCTTGGCAGGAATCTTCTTCCTGGGGCGCTCGCCCTTGACATCACCAGGGTCATCGCGGCTGATCTTATATTGCAATGCACCGCATACCGGGCAAGCGTTCAAATCCTCACACTCACCGCGGTAGAGGATGCAATCATTAGGGCATGCATGTATCTTCTGCACCTCTAACCCTAGAGGTCAGACATCTTTCTTTGCTTCGTACGTACTCTCGGGCAATTCGTTGTCCTTTGGAAGCACATTCTTTATCATTACCAGCAACTTTCCAAATCCCTTATTAGATACACCATTCTCCGCCTTCCATTGTAGCAATTCCAGTGTGGTGCCCAGCTTTTTCTTGTCACCTACGCAATTCGGGTACAACAATTTTTTGTGATTCTCTAACATGCGCTGCAACTTCTTCTTCTCCAAATCACTTGCACAGTTTCTCTTTGCATCGGCAATGGCCCGACCTAGATCATCAACGGGCTCATCTGATACCTCTTCTTCAGCTTCTTCCCGCATTACCGACTCAGCTTCTTCCCTCATTGTTGTATCATTGTATTGAGGGAACCCATGGCCAGGATAGTTGTCGTCGTCCTCTTCTTCTTCATTGTCTTCCATCATAACCCCTCTTTCTCCATGCTTGGTCCAAACATTATAGTGGGGCATGAAACCGGACTCAAACAGGTGGACGTGAATGGTTCTTGACGTAGAGTAATTGTGACCATTCTTACAGCCAGCACATGGACAAGGCATAAAACCATCCGCCCGCTTGTTTGCCTCAGCCGCAAGCAGAAAAGTACGCACGCCATTAATGAACTCAGGAGAGCATCAGTCATCGTACATCCATTGCCGGCTCATCTTCAATACACAGCACCGAAAACATCAAATTAATACAATACATAAAGTTCATACATAAAGATCATACAACATTTA
>NW_021299311.1:0-1755 GCF_002162155.2 Triticum dicoccoides
AGGAGTGAACCAGGAGAATGGACTAGGTAGCACGATCAATCTTAGAATGATGATTCAATAACCAACACACTAAGAATGAAATTATTGTCCTTTAACTACCCAGCAACGAGGTTGCTAGGCGTATTGATTTCACACATCACAATTCATTTGTCGGTATTCCGGTTGCATCAACACGAAGACCGAGGAATGACTAATGATGGCAAGAAGTATCACTGCACCAAGAGTTCATAGGATGGTGTGCAATTCCTATAACAATCCCGATATAAAGATGGTAATACTCCAAGGTAGAACAGAACAAAAGCTGGATTAGCAATTTGATCTGCGGAGCACAACTTCTTTGACCCAATCCTGGATATGGAAGAGGTACTGGAGTTTGTTTCTCCTAGTCATTCTGCGATAGAATGGCTTGACGGACCACAAGAGTAATAGGCATCGATAGACGAACGCACGCATACTCTTGACTATCAATTGATAGACGAGGGCCAGAAAACAACTAAAGAGGGACAACTCAAAAGAACATATGATTTTCCAAGTTGTGGATGCATGGACTAGCATGTCGAACGAATTCAACATATTTCTTCCGGATAACCCATGCAGAAAGGTAGAACTGGCAGAGTCACAATATAGAATCGAGAACCCATCGAGAGCACTCTGATTGTGATCTTTCGATCAGCGAGGAACATCTGCCATAAACGGTTCATAGTATTTGGAAGAAGGAAATACCACGGACCTCGAGGACTAATGCAAGGGTTACTAATATCCTAAAGGCGCTAGCAATTACTATCAACATGAAGTAGGTAGAGTGAATCTCGGGTTCAAGAACCCAGGAACAGAATACCTATTACTAAGTAGCATCACGGGATGCTTTCGAGAATGATGGCCAGAATCATCACACTGGGAACACAAATCATGGCTAAATTACTAGATGATCCCCTAAGACACCTAGGGTCATAATACTAGCTCCAACATATATGTCAAGGCAATAAAGTACCTCAACTCACTGATTTGTGTGATTAATCTGACCAAAGGCACATCAGAAACAGGAGGAAGGGATTTGCAAATGCATCCGACTATTTAGAAACCTGGGATGACTCGGACAGCATAACGGCTGTAAATGCTCAGAAAAGATTGAGACATTCACAAAAATGGTGGCATAACCACTCAGAAACACAATATCAAGGTTTCGAGATCAACAGTTAACGTACGGAAGTAGTAGAAACTGAACTCAAGCTTAAATCCAACAATCTTATAAGTCTACGGATTAGTAACACGTGATCCTGATAGAAAGAAGAGAAAGCCTAGTTCTTAATCCCCGTAGAGGAGAAGAAGATGACTCAGATCAGAAGGCCATGAGGTATAAGGAGTAAAAAGAGCCTTACGTTCCATCCCACAATCAATTCCCTTATATAACTAAAGCATTTCTAGACTCAACTTCGACCAGTTTGGCTTGGTAATCCTACAGGCAGTCAAGCTCTGATACCAACGCTGTCAGGACCCCGACTCGATGTCACATCGATCTAGCCGGTAACACCTCATATCACTTTGCGGCCTCACGCACGGTATCCCCACGGGTGTCGCCTTACCCTTGCCCGGGACCGTTTGCGCCTTTTGGCTCACGTATATGATAGTGTCGCTAGCATCCATATGATAAGGAGCCCGGGCTGACATGACTAGTCGTAAACCCAAAGTGGCACAGACTTACAGGGACAGGCATTCATGACCCAGCTTCGAACGTGTCGGTCATCAGCAAGTGGG
>NW_021299312.1:0-1467 GCF_002162155.2 Triticum dicoccoides
GCTCCGTCGCTGACGTCTGAAGTGCTTCGGCTGATACCACGACGTCGGGATACCCATAACTACTCCCACGTAGATGGTTAGTGCGTATAGGCTCGTAGCCAACTCAGATCAAATACCAAGATCTCGTTAAGCGTGTTAAGTGTCTGCGAACGCCGAACAGGGCCAGGCCCACCTCTCTCCTAGGCGGTCTCAACCTGCCCTGTCGCTCCGCCACAAAGATCCACACAGAGGGCCGTCGGGACAAAGGTCCTTTCAGCCCCCAATCCGTGAATCACTCGCGGGTACTCTTCGAGCTGACCCGACTTTAGTCACCATCTGTATAGTATGTATGTATGTATAGTATATACCCGTGATCACCTCCCGAGTGATCACGGCCCAATAGTATAGCAAGGCAGACTGACAAGAATGTAGGGCCAATGATGATAAACTAGCATCCTATACTAAGTATTTAGGATTGCAGGTAAGGTATCAACAGATGTAGCGACAATGTCAGGCTATGCATCAGAATAGGATTAACGAAAGCAGTAACATGCTACACTACTCTAATGCAAGCAGTATAGAGGAGAATAGGCGATATCTGGTGATCAAGGGGGGGCTTGCCTGGTTGCTCTGGCAAGAGAGAGGAGTCGTCAACAACGTAGTCGATCGGGGCAGCAGCAGCGTCGGTCTCGGAGTCTACCGGAAAGGAGTAACGGAGGGGGAACACAATAAATAATAGAGCAATCAAATGTAACACAAAGCAAGACGCGGCAATACGTTGTGCTAGGGGTGACCTAACGTAGGGATAGGCGATACCGGTGAAGGGGGAAACATCCGGGAAAGTATTCCCGGTGTTTCGCGTTTTCGGACAGGTGAACCGGAGGGGGAAAGTTGCGAGTTCGATAGGTTAGGGGTGTGTGGCGGACGAACGGACTGCGTACCCGAAATCGTCTCGTCGTTCTGAGCAACTTTCATGTACAAAGTTTTTCGATCCGAGCTACGGTTTACCTTATATTAATTTTAGAAGATTTAATCAACTTATAAATTATTATTATTAATTTAATCCGAAAATGGCATTACTGCATCAGCATGACGTCAGCATGACATCATCAGTCAACAGAGGTGTTGACTGGGTCAAGCTGACATGTGGGTCCCGCATGTCATTGACTGTTTCAGTTAATTAAGTTAATTAGTTAATTAGGTTAATTAACCTTATTTAGTTAATTTAATCAGAATTAATTAAGTTAATTAATTAGTTAATTAATTAATTAATTAATTAATTTTATTATTAATTATTTACTTATTATATTTATTATTATTTTTTTTAATTCTTTTTTTTTCGTTCTGGGCGTGGGCCCCGTTTGTCATAGGCCCATAGGGGCCTTAGTGGTTATGGGCGTGTGGGCGCGCGGGACGACGGGGCGCCAGAATCCGGCGGGGTAGGGGGGAAGGGGCCGGCCAGCTCCGGCGAGCGGCGGGAACGGCCAG
>NW_021299313.1:0-12887 GCF_002162155.2 Triticum dicoccoides
ATTTTTTCTAAATGAATTGCCATTATTTGTTTTTTACTTTATGATTTACTCCCTCCGTTCCAAAATAGATGACCCAACTTTGCACTAACTTTGTACAAAGTTAGTGCAAAGTTGGGTCATCTATTTTGGAACGGAGGGAGTACAATGCACAACCCCATGAATCTTAACATTTTTATAAAACTTATTGATTTTGAATGAGATGAACTATAAGAACTAAGCGAACATCTACATCATGCATATATGACTCAAAGCTTTACATCCTATAGTGTGTATTTATTCATAATTTGGTTTCGAAATCTCATGCGTTCAATACATGTGTACCTTACTAGTTTTGAGTAGAGTAGCAAATTTCACGCGGCCCCCGGGTATATCAAAATGCAGGGCCCATGCATCATTGCCTTTCGGTCGAACCTACGTCCACAATATTTTGTACGTACTATATCTCCACTGGTCCCCGAACCCAAAATGTTGCCTCGTTCCTGTAAAACCAAGCGGCCCACACATATTTAAGGCATCGGCTCGAACCCGTTTACTACGACGTGGCCCCGCACGCCGTAGTACTCCTACAAACCCTACTGGCGCACTCATCATCGGTTTTCTTCAAGAGGACGAGGGAGAAGCCGATTTGTAGTGGAGGCGCTTTCAAAAAAAGGATCTATAGTGGAGATCCCTACCCTAGGGTGCCCTAGGTAGCTGCCGCACACATCATTGTTTTCTCTTTTCTTTATGCTCTTGCGCCCTAGAGTGAAATGATGGTTGCTTCGTCCATCCAGCTTAATGCAGGAAAGGTGGGGCTTTGTGATTTGACCCCTCGTCCCTCATTTTCTACTACTGCAGTGCTACGACCGGGGTGCCTCCAATTCCAACCGCTGCTTCGAACTGTAATTTGGTGCATCGCACGTGGAACAAGACGGTGGATGAGCCACATGTCGGCCAAAGGGGTCCTGTTAAGTGTGTCGCCATTTCATGTGCGGACTGACCCTGCTTGAGTTGCTACGCCAACACGACAGGAGCAGCCTACCACTTGGTTTTGCTCCTTGGTGAATCCCGACTATATTGATCTAAAAAGATACGTGCTGAACTACCCTCTCCATCTCGGTTTTTTATTTTTAGGCGTCTCGGTTTATAGGACCTGCACGTAGTTCTAGGTCATCCATTTGACTAACTAAATATGAGTTACTATGTCACAAAAAGTATATCATTGGATTCTTAAGCGGATGTAGTTGTATTTAAAAGTCGAGGGCGGGGCTTTTCCTGCGCAGTAGGCGGCGGGGTAGTTCCGCCTAGTCGGTTTGACAGAGACGGGAGAAGACGAGGGAGTAGGCTGCTGCAAACGTAGGGCTGTGTGATTTGACAGCGAGTTACTGCTGGACAGGTGAGGCCCCGTGATTTGACTTGCCATTATCATTTTAACTGCGGCGCTACGACTATTGTGAGTCTCCCAGATTCCTGACCACCTCCATACAGGTGCCTCTCCCAATGCTCCACCATGTAGTAGAGGCTGGCTCTTGCATGAGAGCCCACTTCTCCACTTTTTCCTTGCCTCTCTTTCCTCCACATATGCAAAAATGCCATGTAAAGCGCACTATTGTACTTACTTTTACTTGCTCCTACATGTACTTAAGCTTGCCACATAAGCATAAATTCTGATGTGGCAAGTTAATCAGGAAGAGAGAGACTAGTTTGGTGACCCAAGGAAGAAACGGTGCTAAGCCTGTGTACCTAGGTGAAAAGACAATTTTGAGTCTATAGCTAATTAAATGAAGCAAACTTAGAAACACCATTTCATTGGAAGAGGTCACTCCTTGGCAAATGCAATAAATACACGCGCTTAGCACCGTTTCTTCCTTGAGTACGAAGAAAGAGATAGAGAGGAGAAAAAAAATACACCTGGGAGAACAGAGAATTCTCTGCGAAAAATTATTATGGCTTCTACTTCAGGGACATGAGGGCCCACAAATCGTACCAGTGGCTATGGAAATCAAAAGTCACAACCAAAATCAAAGTTTTTGGCTGGCTGGTACTCTCGGACAGATTAAACACAAGAAACATGCTGAAACGAAGGCACTACAACATTGGTACTAACCTTAACTACCTTCTCTGTGGACAAAAAGAAGAAGACATTGATCATATGATCCTCACATGCCCATTCAGTAGAAGCTGCTGGGCCACTTTTGGTTTGGACCCGGGACCACAAGCCAATAGATTATCATGGGTGGAACAAGCAAAAATTAGCTGGAATAGACCTCTTTTCATGGAAATTATACTACAAGCTTCATGGAGCATATGGAAAGAGAGGAATAACAAACTGTTCAGAAATATCCAACCTACATACAAGTCCTGGCTGAACAGATTCAAGGAAGATTTTGGCCTTTTACAGTATAGGGTTAAAGAAAATAAGAAAAAATTTATCTTCTTACTTCTAGACTCATTGCCATCAGATTAGCACACCCCCTCTTACTCTTTACCCCATCACCACAAAGTGGGATGGGTGCCATGTACATGATGTAACACACTATGTAAATGTGCTGTGATAATTAAAAAAATACAGTTATAGCCAACCTTGTTGTAGTATGAGTGACTAAGTGATGACTATGTATGACATGCCAACATCATATAGCCTAACGCACCGTGTTAAATCTCCAAGGGCACAACCGCGCGAGCGACGCGACGGTCGTGGTAGGCGCGACCATGATACGGGCTGCTGGAAGCCCTTGGATCTGAGATCAAATGGTCGCATGCTAAGTTGCTGAAAATTTGCAGAATAACCCTCCAAGATAGGATATTCACCCATAGGTCTAGAATCACACCATGCAACCGTTCGATCTCAGATCCAAGGGCTCTCGGAAGCCCGTATCATGGGAGAATGGAAAGCCACTACCCTGCCGTTCGCACGCTGGCAGTTCGCTCCTACTCGTCCCCGCATGTCCTTCAATACTACGGCGGTTCGCTCCTAGTCGTCCCGTCCATTCACATTACGGCAGTTCCACTAATCCTAACCCTCCTCCCAAATCCATGGCGTCCCAAATCTCCACGATCGGCGATGAGTACAAGGTTAGAACCATCACCGGCGATGAGTTCAACGTCATCTACACCCGTTCTTCCATGATGGTGAAAGGATGCCTTTCTCGCTTCAGACGCATGTTTGAAAACTCAGATGATGAGTGTGTCGCTGGGCTAGATGTTGAGTACACCACAGTCCTGGACCAGAGAAGGATCTAAAGGATGAAGAGAGAAAGAAGCCCGCTGTGATCCAGGTTTGCGTAGATAACGTTTTCTTGGTCTACCACATATGCCATGCCAACGTTGAGTGCCAGGATTTTAAGAACTTCCTCAAGGACAAAACAGTGAAATTTGTTACTGTAGACTTTAAGAACGACAGGGATGTCCTGCGTCGGATAGGTCTCGTTGTAGGTAACCCCTTTGACCTCCAGAAGAATCGGCTGGTGTCCTCTCGTCAGCCTTCAATGTTGACCCTGGCAGGAGCCATGGTTCATCCTTCGTACGGTAAACTAGAGAAACCTCCATACACGTTTCATCGTCATGCATGGTAGCGGAATGTACTAGATATAGAACACATCCACTACGCTGCAATGGATGGCTACCTTTGCTTCAATATCTACAAGGGTTGGATGAAGAGCAATAGCCAAGTGTGCGGTTCAAGCAAATAAGTATCGGCCAAGAGGAAGAGGGACAAGATCAAAGTCGAGGACGTGGACGAGGACTCCGAGTAAGGTTGCAGTGTCGTTGCTCATGGTGGTTCTAATGCAGTGTCTACCAGAATAGTTGCAAAGTTTAATTTCAGGTGTGCTTAATTTAATTTGAGGGGTGTGTTGTGCTGAGCCCCTAGCAGAACTATGTTATGTTTCTTCTCGTTACTTTAACTCTTCAGTACGTACATACTACTATTTCTTACATTTCATCTTTTAGTTGGTATAGTACTACCACTCGTTTCTTCACATTATATACGTACAATATATATGGCCAACATCATATAGCCAGCAGTTTAGTTGTCAAAGAATTTCCGGGTGCTTAGTTTTGTCAAAGAATTCCAGGATGCTTAGAGGGTGCTTGGATCCAAGGGACTTATTTTAGTCTGACTAAAAATAGTCTCTTTAAGAGGCTAAAGTTCCAAGCACCCCTGACTAAAGAGGGGCTAAAACTAGTCTTGAGACTAAAAATTTTTAGTCAGGGGTACCCCTACTAAAATGTGGATTAGTCCTCTCTCTACTCATTTAACTCCTCTCCTTTAACATAGGCGAGTTCTGGATTGGAGGGTTTGGAGGATAATAAATGCTCATTAACTTGATTTTAGCCTTTTTAGTATTTGGATCCAAGCATGGGTGAGGCTAGCATGTTTTAGTCCCACTACTTTTAGTCATGGGACTAAAACGTATCCAAGCACCCTCTTAGTTTTATTTGAGGGGTGGGTTGTGCTGGACACCATTATTGTGACTAGCCTTTTTAATAGTACTATATGCATAATTTGGCGACGAGCGCTCTCTATATGTACCACCTTTTTCTAATTTCAAGTTTTGCTCCATGGCGCAATCCATCGATAGTACTGCTGTACAAAAGTATACATTTTTTAAAAGGCTAGAGTATTCATCACATATATAGCCAGTTAAATTCTCAACCTAGAACGATGTGCATGCCATGTAGTAAACCGATACGGAGGAAGTATAGTAAAAATGAGGTGATTTTACTGAGCGATCGGCGGGGGAGCATGGCCTGTCATGCGGTCCCATGTGTCATGATGTACCAAGGTGATCCGCGTGTCCCTCTTGAGGCAGAAGCAATACTAGTACGTGGTTTGTGATGATGGTGAACCGAAGTGTGAAATAATGGTTGCTTCGTCTGTCTGTGAAATAATGGTTGCTTCGTTTTTCCGTTTGATAAGTCTCAATTCTACTATACTAGTAGTAGTACCATTACATGTTGGATTTTGAGGTGCGTTAGATCACCCGACGCAAGCAGTGTCAAGAGGAAACTAACCAATGCATGTACAAGTTCATGGAAATTTAGTGGTCATTCATGCATTCGTTCGAATTAATGCCTCGGTAAACATAACTTCTTGAGAAAAACGAGCGTACTAATTACTTGTGCAAAATACGAAATTAATTCGTCCACTCACCGTCTACCTTGGTTGGAGAGATTTTGAAATTGAGCCATAAACTAGAAAGGAGGGAGTAGTAACTTTTGTCTCGATTACTATTTGTGGCCTTGTATAGATGCAAAATATATTTTTTATAGTGGCCTTGTATAAGTAAATGGAGGGAGTACTAACCAAAGTACGTAGTAGGGACGAGCAGTAAACGGAGGGAGTAGTAAAATTTTCTCCTCATGCTGCGAGCCACCGCGCTCGTGGGCGAGGGAGCGGGCGTAAGGCGTACTAGTAAGCAAGCTTCACCTCATCCTGCGAGCCACCGCGCTCGTGGGCGGGGGAGACGGCGTACTAAGCAAGCTTCTCCTCGTTCTGCAAGTTGATGGGACACATCAAAAGTACTCCACTGTATAGAGCCTTGCATCTAAGGTAGGCCCACATGGTTTGCCTCTTTTTTTAATTTAACATAACGCGTCAAGTCGCGATTTGTTTGTTCACCTGTGGTAGACGATCCTCCCTCCACCAAGTGGACAACCAGTACACGTGCCAAATTACCACGTGGGCTGCCTTTTTCGTACAGAAATGAGCTCCACCGTGTACTCGCGCGGGTGTGGTTGGGAAAGAGACGGGAGTACGTGCGCCGTGCGTGCACCTCTTCTCTTCGTGCACGTCCCCCACCTACGTGGGTGTGTGTGAGAGAGATACAAACCTAGACATAATGCGCCGTCCATCCCCATGCCTCCGTCCAGTCCGACCACCAGTCACCACCACGCCCCACTCCTCCTCACCTTATCTCTCATCTTTCTCCCTCCATTTTTATATACAAGTATAACGTCCCAAAATTCTAAATTTTGGAATGTTATAATAAATAGATAAATTTGATTGATTGTCTGAAAGTGAGTGAATTCGAAACTTTTTGAAAGTTAAATGAGAGGGAATAAAAGGACTTTCCCAAACTTTCATATTTTCTTTCTGATTTCCATGAATTCAAATTCTTTTCAAATACAAAACCCTTGAGCGAAGATGATATGACTTCTTCCATTTAAATTAAATGAAAGGGTATTTGAAAATAATTGAATTTTATTTGGAAATATTTCAATTCATAAACTTCATGCAGCTCAATGATTTTCATGAGAGAAGATAAAATGACTTCTACAAATTATATGAAATATGAGTTTGGAGTTTCAAAGGATCAAATTCAAAGTCTTTTTGGAATTATATTTCAATTTGGAGTTATTTGGATTTTATTCAAATCATTTTTCTCCAAAAATACAATACATGGAAAATAGGGTAACATGATTCCCTACAACAGAAAATTGGAGAGAAATAAATTTGATTTCATTTTAGTATTTTTAAAATGATATTTGTTGGATCTTATTAGAGCAGGAGCATGTTGGAATTATTAGAATTAGTGTGTATTTTATTTAATGCTAGAAAAATGTTCATGTCGTAGAAAATCTTTTTCTGAAAATTTTGATATGTAATATGCCTATATAAAGTTTTTATTTTATTTTTGCTATTCGTTTTCCCTTCTATTTCTATTTAAAAAAACTGTACGTGCGGCCCATATTTATTTATCGCCTACATGCGCAGTATAGTAGCTTCTGGCGACCCATTGTTTTTTTCTCTTAAATGGGCCAGGCCCAGCCAACCTTTTCATTTTTTGGCTGAATTTTGTTTAAAAAAAACTGCAGCGCAGCGTGCGCGCGGCCGGTCGAAGGCCTTTAGGCCCATCCGCCTCTTTTCTTCTCTGTTTCGTATATTTTCGTCTACGTTTAGTCCCACATTGCCTTGCCTTTGACCCATAAGCCTCTTTTCCACCAATAAATATAGACCCATAAAACCTCCAAAAATCATTCAATTCGAGTTAAATCAATATTTTGGTTTGACTAGATTCATTTAAGAAAAATATTTTTCTCCGGCGTGACGTGTGGAAATTGTCTCTTCTCACCAAAGTCGTCTTTTCTCTGCCTTATAAAGTTATCTTTTTTTGTTTTCTTCTTCTTATACTTTCGTAGTTTATTATTTTTTTAGACTAATACAATAAAATAATTAGATTATCAATTAGTCTACGTATTTATACATTAGACCCTAGCCCATATCTATTTTTTTTCCGTAAAACAGCTTGGCCCTAATTTTTCAAATAGCCATAAATTTTTACTCGTTTGTCCAAATCCAACGAAACCAACGCCCACTTCTTCGTTATGATCCCCTCTGTCCAGTAATCCAACCCAAACATGTTTTTGAAATTTTCAAATTTCAAAATTTGTTTAGATTCATATTCAAACTTCTTTTGAACATAACTTGAGTTTCGTAACTCCGATTTAGTTGATTCTTTTTGCAAATCGAAGCTCTTGACCTAAACTTTCTGATAAGGCCAAATTCACTTAATTTTGGTACTGTTAGAGATTGTTTTATGTTGCAAGAGTTATTTGCTTGGTTTTGACGTTTTCCGAATTGTCTTCTTCGTTATTCCCGATCTTTTGAGTGATTGCCTATGTGTGGTTACTATTGCTTGCTTACGATAGATTGACCGGAGTGTGACGAGTAGAACTATCAAGAGTTATGAGTGCGAATCATCTTCATCAACATTGTAGGCAAGTTCACACTTCGATCATACCCTTTATCACCCAGTTTTTATGCATTAGTTCCAATCCCCAAACATTGCATGGTTAGGATGTCATTAACATGTGGGTTGGGAAGTAGATGATAAGGTAGAACCTATTGCCATTTTATTATCGAACCCTGGGAGTTACTTATACGTTATGCTTAGATCTCTATGCTATGCATGTAGACGTGGATTGGTTTGAGAGAATTCATGAAAGGTGTGAGAGATTATTGTTAACTAAGGTTTAACTTAAGGTGGCTACTTTAATACACATCTGGGTGGATTGGTTGGGGCACCCTGGGGATATACCAGTGGACTTGCCCAGACACCTGAGGATATACCAGTGTTGTCCTATGAGATCCCGGGGTTACCGTGTGATCATCCAATGGTTCGCCACCCATGCTCAAAGGGATCATAAGATTATTCATGCTAGAAACTTCCGTGTGCAGCCACAAGCTATTATGGGCTCTAGCATAGTTGAGTAAGTTACGTGAAGCTCTTGAAGAGGTGGATCAGCAGGTAGTGGGTTTTGTAGGTTTGGTATGGTCTACCCGGAGTAGAGAGTTAATGTTTCTGAAAGACTGTGTCTCGGTCATCCGTTTCTCAAACCTCATGTAGTGCGAGAAATCCAACGAAGGCGATCGAGTCTTGTGGGGAAAAGTGCGCAAACCTCTGCACAGTGTACAATCTAATCATGGTTAGCCGTGTCCCCGGTTATGGACAATCTTGAGTCTCTGGTACTTGGATTATCATATTGATCTCATCGTGTTACTTCAATAATTTGTTGGGTTAATGATTATTATTTTGGTATTGAGTTGGAGGAACCTTCTCAATATTTTCAACCAACTTTGTAGTTAAATAAAATGTATTCCTTTGCAGTAGGGAAAAATTGGCTTTTCGCAAAAACTATAACCATAGAGCTTTTCCACCAGCCATATATGCATGTAGTGATAGCTATTATTCATCATTATCCTCTGGTGTGAATTTGCGAGTACATTCAATGTACTGACCCTTTGTGGCTGCAACGTGTCATGTTGAAGGACTTCTTACGACGAGTAAGTGATACATTAGGGTTACGATTTCTACACTCAACTTTGCCGTTGGTGTTGATGGGAATCCACAACCTTGTTGTTACTTCCGCTATTTTGGATTGAGGTAATAGTATTTTACGTTACTTATACATGTGATTTACCTCTCTTATAAATCCTCGAGTACTGTGTGTGTCAGCATACCGATCCAGGGATGACACTTAAGCACAGAGACTTGATCCATTCGGGTCGGGTCGCTACAAGATGGTATCAGAGCACATGTTGACTGTAGGACGTGACCCTAGAAACTGGCAAGCCCATAGCAAAAAAAATTCTCTACAACTTTCCCTTTTAAAAAGATCTTTTACCTCTCTTCTCTTTTGAGCTTATTCAAATATCCCCTTTAGTGATACTATACCCCTTTCCCCTTTTGACCACACGAAGATTCGACTGATGAGACCACTTCAAGAAGTACAAGATATCGGACAACTAAGACCACTTCGGAATGAAGAGGATTTTTCCGAGCAATATAATGATGGAAACTGCAACGGTTGAAGACTCCAAAGACTAGGAGAATTTGAAGGCCCCGTACAATTTCTAGATTTGTATGACCTAGGAAGGCACCCCTTATGGAACTTGGCAGACTATGGAAGCTGTCAATACCCGAGATCAAGGTGTATTGGAGAAAGACCGGAACATGGAGAGTTGAGAACTCAAAGTTTTGTCAAGAAACCCTAAGGCAGGAGATATCAATTATGGAAGATAGCTCATGGCAATGACAAGGGCAGAAACATGGCTATCCCTGATGATATCGCCCGTTGATGCTATTGTCACCGTGCTGAGTTAAGGATGCATTTCTTCAGAATGGATTGGATGGGAGAAGGCTGATGGAGCACCTATCAGCAAAAGATGAAGTTTTAACCTTAGCCGGTGTATCACCAGGATCTGGAGTAATACATCAAGAAGTTTAAGATGGACTTGTAGGAAGTCATATTTGACAAGGAGGCTATTCGTGAAGAACTCAGGAACCAAAAGCTGAAAGTAGCCAAGTTGGAGGAGCTACAACCTCGAGATACCGGAGATTTGCCAGGAACTGAAGGACAGTAGGACCATGGTTCATATCAAGGGTGTTGAAACCCGGAAGTTTGGAACGCAACTCCAAAAATATTAAAGGACGTCATGATAGACTTCGTGTCAACAGAGATGACCTGGCAAAAGAACTTGAGAAGGACAAGCACGATCGAAAGAAGCCATTGGAGGCATGAACAAGGCTTGAAGAGTTTGGAGACGTTGAAGATTTATTGACCTTTAGAAGACCAAACCCCTGTTATATAGCTACGTTAGATGCGACATTTGTGAGCTGTCATTTGTTTGATGTTTTTCCGACAGCCACAGATAAAATCTGTCTTTTCAAAACCATTGTTTGTTTTGTGCAACCCTCTCCCTCTCTCTCATCTCACCCCAAAACCCTTGGACCCAATAGAGGATGAATGGAGATGATCTTGTATTTTCTAGACCGATGAGTCAATTGGAGACAGACCAATGTATTCAGAACATGGAGGATCACATGGGGAATAACCCTATAGTTGGAAATGTTATGACCCAGCATGCTCTTTAGTGCTTTGAAAGAGGTGCTGCTACTTGGTGGAGGATATACCAAACCATGAATGGATGGCAAGGAGTAACCACTTGGAGAGAATTAAAGTTGACTCTACAAAGATCTCACCTTGTGTCCTAGAAGTTGAAGCCTTATGGAAAGGATATGAGGAAACCTTCTGCATGCAAGATTTGTGGAGAAATAGGAGACACCCATAAAGAACACAAGGATGAATGCCATAATTGTGAAGGAAGTCACCCAGTTAAAGAATGCCCAACTAGGCAGATTACTTATTTCTTGTGTGAAGGGATTACCCACTATCCTACTCAGTGTCACATTTACCCCATGGTACGAAGAACCGTACAGTAGAAGAAAGAAGTAAAGAAAGGAGCCCTTATGGAAATTTTAGAAGAACCCATGATGAAGGAATATGTGGAGGACACACCCAAAGAAGAACCAATTAAACCCTTCACCAAGTCATGCTATTCATGTGGAGAAGAAGGACACATCTCCCAAGATTGTTTGAATGGGGATCTAGTAGAATTCCCGACGGAGGAAGTAGAGTATGAACCACAAGAAATAGAATCCATGATTGGAACGGAAAAGTCCAGGAAGAGAAGTAGATTGGATACCAGGAAGGACCTGAGTCATATCACCTATTACAGGTGCAAGGAGTTAGGGCACCACCTCAACAGTTGCCCAAAAAGGAAACCTCGAGACTTGTCAGAAGTAATATGTTTTCGTTGTAATGGAGCAGGGCACTTTGCCAGAGAATGCCCCAAGGAGAAGGAAACTTGTGCTAGATAGTTCAGTTTGCAACAAAGAAATGGAGTAGTAGAAGTGAGAACATTTTCTTTTATATTGAGGTGTTGAGTTGAGACATGTAATGGAAAAGCGAGAGATTGTATTCAATTGAGGGTGAGTGTCAGTGTCAAAACCGGCGGATCTCGGGTAGGGGGTCCCGAACTGTGCGTCAAGGCCGGATGGTAACAGGAGAGAAGGGACACGATGTTTTTACCCAGGTTCGGGCCCTCTTGATGGAGGTAATACCCTACTCCTGCTTGATTAATATTGATGATATGGGTAGTACAAGAGTAGATCTACCACGAGATCAAGGAGGCTAAACCCTAGAAGCTAGCCTATGGTATGATTGTTGTATATGGAGTTGATGTCCTACGGACTACAACCCTCCGGTTTATATAGACACCGGATAGGGTTAGGGTTACACAGAGTCGGTTACAATGGTAGGAGATCTTGAATATCCGCATCGCCAAGCTTGCCTTCCACGCCAAGGAAAGTCCCATCCGGACACGGGACGAAGTCTTCAATCTTGTATTTTCATAGTCCTGGAGTCCGGCTGAAGGTATAGTCCGGCTACCCGAACACCCGCTAATCCAGGACTCCCTCAGTAGCCCCTGAACCAGGCTTCAATGAAGACGAGTCCGGCGCGCAGATTGTCTTCGGCATTGCAAGGCGGGTTCCTCCTCCAAGTCCTTCATAGAAGATTCTAAACCCAAGAGTAGTGTCCGGCTCTGCAAAATAAGTTTCCACATATTGCCATAGAGAGAATAATATTAACACAAATCAAATCTGCTGACGTATTCCGCAGTGCGTCATCACACTACGGCCAAGTCCTTTACTCGAATCGTTTTTACTTTTCCACCTCAGCACGTTTTGCGAGGCGGTTTCCTTGGCACGTCTTGTCAAAGCAGAGATCGTGTACCCCCTTTTACGGGATTCTCATCAATACGGACGTGGGTAACCCAACCATGCCATTTATCACGGCACTTGGGAGGCAAGCGAGTTTTACTAGGCTGGTGGGGACGCACAACCGCATCCGCCCATATAAGGGGATAAGGATCCACCTTTTTACCTACGCCTTCCTCCTCCTTTGCCTATCCATCTCCTGCGCACTCGAGCTCCAGCGCCCAAGCCCGCACTTCCCACCTCAACCTTCTCCAGCAATGTCCGGAGCGGGAGGCAAGTGGATGGTCTCCTCCGCCACGGAGGGCCAAGTCAAGAAGCTAAGGAAGGACGGATACCTGTCTAAGGACATCGCGCACCGGCTTCCCGAAAAGGGGCAGCTTCTCCCCACCCCAAGGCCCCATGAGAGGGTAGTATTTCTTCCCCACTTCCTCCGCGGAATGGGTTTTCCACTCCACCCATTTGTCCGGGGGCTCATGTTCTACTACGGCCTGGATTTCCACGATCTGGCCCCGAACTTCATCCTCAACATCTCGGTGTTTATCGTCGTGTGCGAGGCTTTCCTCCGCGTCCGCCCTCATTTCGGCCTCTGGCTCAAGACCTTCAACGTCAAGCCCAAGGTGGTGCACGGCAGCCAGGCGGAGTGCGGAGGCGCCATGGCGGGCAAGATGGCCAACGTCCTATGGTTTGAGGGCTCTTTTGTGGGGACCCTAAAGGGGTGGCAATCCGGGTGGTTTTACATCACCGAGCCACGCGATCCGAAATGGATCGCAGCCCCCGAGTTCCGATCCGGACCCCCCACGCGGCTTATGTCCTCGAAAGAGACGGGCCTGTCATGGGGTGACG
>NW_021299314.1:0-939 GCF_002162155.2 Triticum dicoccoides
AACACATACATATGGCTCAAACAACTCCTACACATGCTAGTGGGTTTCATCTAGTTACTGTGGCAATGACAGGTCATGCAGAGGAAATGGGTTCAACTACCGTAGCACACAGCAGTTTGAAACGCGTTGTCTTAATGCAGTAAAAGAGAGCAGGAGCGAGAACATGGGATTGTATCGATATGATCAAATGGTTGGTTGCTTGCCTGATGGTTCGATGCACTGATACGGTTCTTCGTTAGGGTAATCACGGTACTCCTCGGAGGCAGAACCTGTCGCAAAGGACACCGATACACAACCATCACCAAACAATGTGCAACAATATGATGCATGCATGAAACATGGCAATATGAGTGTGTTGGGCTAATGCAACTAAAACCAGAAGGGTTTGAGCAAATTTGAATCAAGGATTCAAATTTCAAATTCAAATATGGCCTTTTAAAGTGCTTTTCCTTGTTCTGCTTAAAACATCAATTTAACTTGTTTTATCATGCATGAAAATAGTACAGATGGATAGATTGGATTTTTCTGATCATTTTTCATATATAATTTGTCCAATTTGGAGTTACAGAATAAAAGTTATGAATTTTTGAAGTTTAAATAATATTCTGGAATTTCCTGATTTAATTTAAATCCAGAAATATAATTATTGCGCCAGCATGACGTCAGCATGACGTCAGTGGTCAACTGCGGCTGTCTGAGGTCAAACCTGACGTGTGGGGCCCACACGTCAGTGATAGGGGGGTTAAACAGGGTTAAATTAATCCTAATTACTAATTAGTGGCGCTGGGGCCCACTGGTCAGTGTCAGGGGTTAACTAACAGTGGTTAGCGCTAATCCTAATTAGCTACAGGGCTGGGCCCACCTGTCAGGGACTCAGGGGGGGGGGGTCCTGCCATGGTCAAAGTGGGTCAGACCCACCGGCGACGTGACGCCGGCGAG
>NW_021299315.1:0-2186 GCF_002162155.2 Triticum dicoccoides
TTTTTTTTTTCAAAACGAAGACAAAAGTTTTGCCTTATCGATTAATTAAGAAGAGAATTGCCCGGTTAATTAACGGAAAACCGGGCGAAAACCGATACATATAAACTACATGCGGACTATTCGCTAATAAAGAAACTCGATGACCCCCCGATCAACCCGATAAACATACATAACACGCAACAACCATGATCCGTCGCACTTCTACGTCGCAATGAAACTCCCAACGAAACTAAGGTTGAATACAACGGACACCAGCCAATCCACGGAGACGAGCCAATCGGAGATGGTGATCGGAGAGACTGAGTATCATCCATTAAGCAGCCGCGGACGCCTTACCAATGGTGCCACTCTTTTTGCCTATGCTCCTGAGAGCCTTCTTCACCTTCTTGATTTTTCCCGTAGAAGCCTCCTCCGCTAGGAGGCCGGCAATCGCCTTGCCAGACCCCGAGCTAGCTGCCTCCAAACCAGCGAGCAAGCGGCAAAGCTTTTTCGCGAAGACCACCTCATCAATACGTGCCATCATACTTTCACGGTCAAAGATGGGCGATCTGATGGTCTTCAACACTTCAGAATTAGGTGCCAAAGCACACACCTCATCAACCTCGGCACCCACAGATGCCACCTGGCCAACAGTCACAGGTGGAACAACAATAGCAGCATCCAAACCCCCACAGTCCACAAAGGTGATCAAGTGACTGGGCTCCAACGACAGTGGTGAGGTCGCAGTCGACATCGCCAAGGCCCCTCCAAGCGACTCCATCTCCTTAGGAAGCATCATCAAAATAGGCGAGGTGGGCTCCTCATAAAGCTTCTGCAGCTCAGGCATAATCTGCAGCACCGAAGTAACGACCTCAACAACGGTTTCACTCTCAAAAGTAATCGACACGACATGCAGCGATGACAGGCAGGATGTAGCACGAGGGGAGAGATCTCCATACATGCCTGCTTCCCCATTGGCAGAACCATCGTGGATCTTGGGCAACAAGGACACAACGGGCACATCCTGGAGCTTGGCGAGAGAGGCCTATGCACTTGCCAAAACACTCCCAACTCGCGCAATGCAGTCGAGAAGCTCAGCGCGGAATAGCCCAGTCTGCTCCACAAGGACGGGCTACAATGCCACATCAACTGGTGTTGCATCGACATTTGACACATGCGCTGGGGTGGATGGTGGAGCAGCATGTCGCAGTGTCGTAGTCTGGTCGGTGCAGTGCTATGCATGACAGAAACACACTTTGTGGCCAAATTGAAGGCATCCCATGCACCGGAATGGGTCCCTGCACTCATGAGCACGGTGACCCTTGGAGAGGCACCGAAAGCAACAGTCTCTCAGCCATGCCGGGGTAGCTGGCCGAGCTATGGATGCAGAGTCACAGCAGGGCACGCGAGGCAACGAGCGATGCGCCGATACAAGGTGCCATCCATCCAGAAGATCCCTAGGACGCGCGGGCACGCCGCACACTGGAACACCGTGCGTTGCATCCCGAACAAAGCAGACACGCCAATCACCGCAACCTGAACGTGTGGGAGGCGCGCCGTCCCCTTGGACGAAGTCACTTGGCAGCGGCAATGACATCCGAGAAGGAATGGCCAGCGCTAGAGGGGCCAACAGCTTGCTGAGAGTAGAGGTCGACGGAGCGGTGGCAGCAGGATCCGGCTCCCCTTGGACCAGATGCAGGGGACTAGTGGCTGGCTTGACTGCCATATCAGGACCTGGCAGGGGTGGACACGGCGCCAGGCGGACAGTGGAGGCGTCGACCAGAGGAGCGGAGAGTGGCGGGGTCGAAGATGTCGCTTTGGCTGGCTCGGTGAGGTGAGGGGTCCATCGGCCACCCACAGATGGGTCGGACCTGCGGAGAGCAAGCACATCGGCGGAAGCTTCAGACTTGGTGCGCGCGTCGCTGCCTGAAGATGCGGCCGCGAGGTTGGGAGAAAGTGTCACCAGGGGCGTCACCAAGAGCACATAAGCCCTAATGGCAGAAGCAGAGCCGCGACCAGCCGCTGCCGGCGGCAGGAGCATGGAGACCCGATCCAGATCCTCCCAATCCAGACTAAAACGGCAAGGGACGCAGGCTCCAGATCCTCCCAATCTGGACTGAGAGAACCGATCCAGGGGCGGCAACACGGCCAGTGGCGGAGGCAGCGTGCCCGAGGCGGTTCCAACCAGCAGGGAAGCAGCGGCAGCG
>NW_021299316.1:0-1399 GCF_002162155.2 Triticum dicoccoides
CTGCCGATGGCTACCTTCATGGACATGTTCCCGATAGGATAATACAGATGACATTCTTTCATCTCCTTTATATCGTCCACGGGGTAGCGAGGATGCTCCGGTGAAGTAATTTCGACCACCAGAGGCTCCGGTGCAGTAATTTGGACCACCAGAGGCTCCGGTGCAGTAATTTCGATCGTCGGTGCATCTGCACCAGCCGGTGGGGCCTCCGTGGAAGCCACGCTGCTTCTCCGCTGCTGGCTTCCGAGATCCGCTGGATGATCTTCATGCTGCACCCGAGCTGCATCTCTTTCGGCTACTAGTACACTCATGGTTTTCTTCATCACATCCATTTCCGATGCCAACCGCGCCACAACATCTGCTTCCCGATCCATCTTTCTCTTACGGCTTCTGTAACCGTACGGGTCATCGTTCTGGGGGAACCCTATTTTCCACGGAATGTGCCCCATGCCTCGTATACGTCCTCCGTGTTCAGGATTCCCGAGGGCTTTTGTCAGCGCGTCGTTCTCTCTGTTGAACTTGATCTTCCCCTGTTGAGCATCCCTCATTGCGTTAATAAGGGCTTGGGTGGGTTTAATTAATTTGCCCCGGTAAACACACTCCCCTGTCTCCGGGTTCAGCGTTCCCCCATGCCCGTACCACCAGCTTTTGACCCTTGGGTCCCATCCCTCCGTACCTGGACGGATTCCTCGCGCCCTCAGCTCGTTCTCCATCTTCTCCCACCTAGGCTCCCAAAGGCGATACCCTCCTGGCCCCATAACATGATTGTACTCCTTCTTAGCCGCATTTTCCTTATTTCTTTTCGATATTTGAATGAACTGCTCCGATTTCTTTTGCTTCACAAATTCTGGCCAATCATCTTTCAGTTTCTCATATTGTCCTTTGAAATCCGGAGTCTTGTTCTGCCTGACAAAGTCATGGGCTAGATTTTGCTTGAATTTCCGGAATGCGTCGGCCATCTTATGAAGAGCGAACTGTTTGACTAGCCTCCTCCTCTCCTTGTTTTCCTCAATCTTGTTACCCTCCTCATCGAATTTGTTGTATTTCGGAGGTAGAACGAAATGTTCCATAAGCTTCTTGAAGCAATCTTTTTTTGTTCTCTTATCGACAAAAGTGAAACCATCAATTCGTGCCTTCTTTGGCTCATTCCACTCCTGGACGGTGATCGAGACGTTGTCTCTAACAATGGCTCCGCATTGGCTGACAAACTTGGTGGCGTTCTTGCGGGGCTCCAGCGGCCTGCCGGTTGCACTGTCGACAACCTCGATGGTGCATGTTTCTCCTTGTTTCATCGTCTTGGTTGCGCCACGCTTTGACGACGTACTCGATTGTTTCGACGATCCGGCCGAGGGCTAAAATAAGAAAGAGTCGCGCGCGTTAGTACACACATATTTATTCA
>NW_021299317.1:0-717 GCF_002162155.2 Triticum dicoccoides
ATCTTGCACCTGTTCAGTCATCATTTGCTGAAACTTATCATGAAGCTCCTTGTTCGATAAATTCTCCCAGTCAATCTCGTCGGCTTGTGATCCTGGCATGGTTAGCAGCAATAGAAACACACAAGAATATGATCCTACAGACTACGAACAAATGGTGGTGGTGGGTGTCACAAATCCGTCAAGCAAATCTCAAATTCTTACCAGTTCTTACCCAGCAGCAGGCGGTGATCGGCAACCGTTGTAGTCAAAAACTCTCAAAGCTTGGATAGAGCGATTACCAGGGAGAGTCAAACGCACGACGTAGATGTATGTGGAGCTGGGAAGGCTTATAATATGGTAGCAAAAAGGGTCAGCAATAATCAATTCAGAGATGCAAAGTTGAATAAACGCTCAACGACGGTACTGTGCTGGTCCTAGGCTAGACTGTGCTAGAGACGCGAGCCTAGAACACTAACAAAATCACGGCGTGACACGTAAACAAGGGAAAAGCACACTCTGGATTTTTTTTTCGCTCTTTTTTTTTGCGCTCTTTTTTTTTTGCGCTGCTGTTTTTTTTTTATTTTTTTTTTGCGAAAAATCACTATAATGGCGAGTGTCTCAAAACTCTTCTTAGCTCAAACTGACAGGATGGGCACGAAATTTTTTCGAGCAATTTTTTTTTTGACTGCCCGGACCCAAAAACTGGAAACTGGTCAAAAAAAACTTCCTATAATGGCA
>NW_021299319.1:0-739 GCF_002162155.2 Triticum dicoccoides
TATCAAAAAATTCAGAAAAATAAAACTAATTCAATTCAAAATTCTAAAAATACAAATAATATATCAAAAAATTAAGAAAAATAAAACTAATTCAATTCAAAATGTTAAAAATACAAATAATATATCAAAAAATTCAGAAAAATAAAACTAATTCAATTCAATATGTTAAAAACACAAATAATATATCAAAAAATTCAGAAAAATAAAACTAATTCAATTCAATATGTTAAAAACACAAATATTATATCAAAAAATTTAGAAAAATAAAACTAATTCAATTCTAAATTCTAAAAATACAAATAATATATCAAAAAATTAAGAAAAATAAAACTAATTCAATTCAAAATGTTAAAAATACAAATAATATATCAAAAAATTCAGAAAAATAAAACTAATTCAATTCAAAATTTTATACGCCTAGGCAGGAGTATGACTAAATCACTCCAAATTTCATGTATCATCAGTGGTATCTCGAATCATTCGAAAATGGACACCAAACACATCACGGGTAATATAATTCACATGATCCATTCAACAAAGTTTGGTACAATAAATTATTACACATCATTTCTTCCCTTGTGTCCCTGCTTGCTTACGATTGTGCCGTATCCATGGAGCATCCTCATCATTTAACTTAATGCTTGGGTCGGTGTTCACTTTGAAGGGCGGAATTTCAGCAAACATATTATAATCTTCTAACATGTCTGTCTTGTCCTCCACTCCCACGATGTTTCTTTTC
>NW_021299320.1:0-1049 GCF_002162155.2 Triticum dicoccoides
AAGAGAAAGGCCATCGGTGAAGAAGTGGCTCGACTGTTGGCGGCAGGATTTATCCGAGAGATATACCACTCCGAGTGGCTCGCTAATGTCGTCATGGTTCCTAAGAAGGACAAGTCGCTCCGAATGTGCATTGATTTCAAGCACATCAACCGGGCCTGCCCAAAAGATCACTTTCCTCTCCCTCGCATAGATCAAATTGTTGACTCGACCGCGGGATGCGAGAGGTTGTCTTTTTTAGATGCTTACTCCGGGTACCACCAGATCCGTCTGTACGGGCCCGATGAGGTAAAAACAGCTTTCATCACTCCATTCGGGTGCTTCTGCTATATCACCATGCCATTCGGCCTCAAGAATGCTGGAGCCACATTTATGCGAATGATTCAGAAGTGTCTACTCACTCAAATCAGTCGGAATGTGGAAGCTTATATGGATGATATTGTTGTCAAGTCACGAAAAGGTTCCGACCTGCTCACTGACCTCGCCGAAACATTTGCCAACCTCAGAAGGTATGATATCAAGCTCAATCCATCAAAGTGCACATTTGGAGTTCCTGGTGGCAAGTTACTCGGTTATCTCGTTTCCGAACGGGGAATTGACGCTAACCTAGAGAAGATTGGCACTATTCTCCGAATGAAACGCCCTGTGCGAGTGCACGATGTCCAGAAGCTTACTGGATGCTTGGCCGCATTAAGTCGATTCATCTCACGACTCGGTGAAAAGGCACTGCCTCTTTACCGACTGATGAAGAAGGCTGACAAGTTCGAGTGGACTCCAGAAGCTGATGCAGCGTTTGCCGAGCTAAAAGCTCTGCTCTCCACCCAGCCGGTGCTTGCTGCTCCAATCAGCAAAGAGCCTCTGTTGCTCTACATCGCAGCCACAGGACAAGTCGTCAGTACTGTGCTAACGGTCGAGCGGGAAGAAGAAGGAAAAGCTCTCAAAGTTCAGCGCCCAGTGTATTATTTGTCTGAAGTCTTGACTCCATCCAAGCAGAGATATCCTCATTATCAGAAGCTTGTGTATGGAATATACATGACCACAAAGAAGGTTGC
>NW_021299321.1:0-15702 GCF_002162155.2 Triticum dicoccoides
TAGTGGCCCGCTGGACGGGGGCGAAGGAGACCCAGTATAGGAGCCCGCAGGATGGGTATGTGATAGGTGTGGACGACGCCCGTCCATGGTTTCTGCCCGGCGACCCACGGTGGAGGCGGCTGCTGATTGGTCTTCCACGCGTAGCACGACGTGCTGGAGCTGTCGAGATAGATAGGGACCTGAGCCTCAATGTTGAGGTCACAGATGGCGGCGGCGGAGGGGGGCTCGGGACCAGCGAATGGGTTGGACGAGTGGGTGGTGGAGGAGCCGAGAGACGAGGGCCATGACATGGCGGCGATGTGTGGGGTAGCGGCTAGGGTTTGGGTTGTGAGGGGGAGGTGGCAGCAGCGGCGGGCGCGGTTGCAGCGAGAGGAGGGCGCAGCGGCTGGCTAAAGGGAGCAACGATGCAGGATGGAGGGCGCGGCTGGCTAGGGGGAGCAGCGGCGCGGGCGCAACAGGGGGCGGCGGCGGCGCACAGAAGATGGCGCGGCGGCGGCACGGGTTGCGCGGGGCACTAGCGGCGGCGGCGCGTGATAGGGGCACGGCAGCGGTAGGAGCGGTGGTGAGGTGCGGCGGCGGCGTGGGAAGGCGGCTACCCTAGGGTTAGACCGAAAAGGATGATACCATGTAGATAGATGATTTGCAATACGATGTATTGATTGAGGTGCTGGTGTACGCATATATAATACAAGGGAACGTCTCTACCTCAACTATACAAGACTAGGAGGTGTGCTACAACTCCAATACACGTGTAATACAAAATACATACTCAACACTAGCAACTTTTTAAACGTACATGCATGTAGTCATAATGACACTCAGCTACTTACTTCATTTCATTCGTTGCATGTTTGTGGCGTATTAATGATCCCGGTTAACAAAAAAATGGCTTCAAAGCAGTCATTGAATTTTTTCTTGGTACCTATAAACTGAGTTTGTGTCCTTGTATAAGAGAATGAAGGGAATATCTTTTTTGGCGCGTTGAACATTTGTAACCTGACCCCACATAGAAGGCACAACACAACCACACCTTACCATAAATAGCTTGCCCCATCCATGTAAAGCTTGCGAGTGTCCTCCCGTAGCAAAGAACAAAGAGTACGTGGAAGGAGGCGGAGAGGAGAATGTCCTTGAGTAGCAACAATGGTACTCCTGATTAAGAATGGGATGTATCAGTAATATGGGGCTAAGACTCCGATGGACACATCGTGCATGTCGCGACTATTATTAGTAAGTGTAGGTATGAAATTTGAATGTGCACATTTGCTTGTGCAACTTGATCACAAGCAGCAGGTTAAGAACAAAGATTCATTGCTACTGGGAATTATCCGTCTGCATATCTCTGTGGTCACGATATGGCATGTGATTGGCGTAGTCTAACATGTTACATAATAACAAGAATAAAAGAGACACAGGAGCATACAAATTTTTACGTGGAAACTCTTGCGGGAGAAAATCATGGACGCACGAAGGCGCAATCACTATGAGAAGGAGTATTACAAGCACGAGACGACATACCGTCTGAGGTGCGACTACATGGGTATATATGAGGGCAATACATAAGAGTCTTTGTAGGGCAACTAAACGAGTTGTACTCGTACGTGTCGACGTCAACGCAAAATCCCACACCGGTTGTACTACGTGTAGTCCAACATGGTATAATTTGGATCACAATTTAACAATCTCCACCTTGATCCAAATTCCTCAAGTTGTCGAAGAAAGTAAATAACTCCATCCAAATCAGCATAAACACCTTCTGCGTCAAAGTCCATAGGACTAGTGAGAAATACCAACTAAGCCTGAGAAAAGCTCAAACTTATTGGTAGGAACTGACTTTATCATCATATAAGCAGGATTATCATGAGTACTTATCTTGCATACCTTCAAATTGCCTTCAACAACAACATCTCGAATATAATGAAATCTGACATCAATGTGCTGCATATATTTGGATTCTTCGTAAGATATATGGCACTTTGAATGTCAGAAAATATGGTAGGGCAAGATGAATCTCCACAAAGCTCAACGTACAAACCTCTCAACCAGATAGCTTCTTTGCATGCCTCAGAAATAGTCATATACTCGGCATCAGTAGTGGAACAAGCCACAATAGACTGCAAAGTTGCTCTCCAACTCACAGCACAACCACCAATGATGAAAACATAACCTGTGAGTGATCTTCTCTTATCCAAATCAGCAGCAAAATCAGAATCAACAAAACCAACAAGTCCATCTCTAGTTTTTCCAAACTGTAAATAAGCATTAGAAGTACCACGCAGGTATCTGAAAATCTACTGAACTGCTTTCCAATGCTCTTTTCCAGGATTAGCCATGTATCTACTGACAACACTCAATGCATATGATAAACTCGGATGAGAACAAACCATGACATACATAAGTGAACCAACTGCACTCGAGTAGGGAACTCTAGACATGTACTCAATATCTGCATCTGACTTAGGACATAAAGTTGATGATAATTTGAAGTGTGCAGCTAATGGAGTACTTACTAGCTTGGCATTATGCATATTAAAACGACGAAGAACTTTATCAATATATCCTCTCTGACTTAGATATACTTTTCGAGACGATCTATCTCTGGATATTTCCATGCCAAGTATTTTCTTTGCCGCACCCAAATCCTTCATCTCAAATTCATTACCCAATTGCTTCTTTAGTTCATCAATATCTGACATACTCTTTGCAGCAATTAGCATATCATCAACATAAAGGAGCAAATAAATATTTGAACCATTGATAGTTTTCAAATAGACACAACTATCATAATTAGACCTTTTAAAACCTTGAGAGAGCATAAAGGTGTCAAATATCCTGTACCACTGTCTAGGGGATTGCTTCAATCCATAAAGAGATTTCTTTAACTTGCAGACAAGCTTTTGTTTTCTAGGACTTGAACCCGTGACCTCATGGTCACAAGGTAGTAGCTTTACCACTGCGCCAAGGCTCCACTTCATTTCTGTAAGAGGCTGTTTCCATTATTGGAGTTCTTCTCCTTTGTCCTGCCACGAATAGATAATCCCTCGGCTTGGGATGAACTTGAACCATCATGAGGCACCATTAATTTCATCTTCTCCTTAGAGTTCAAAGCTTCATAAACTTCATTAAGTGTGAGAGTATCACGACTGTATAATATGGTGTCTCTAAAATTGGTATAAGAACTTGGCAGTGAACAAAGTAACATTAAAGCGTTATCTTCCTCTTCATACTTAACCTCCATTGCAGCTAGATCAGATATGATCTCTTTAAATTTTGAAATATGATTCAAAACATTACCTCCCTTGGGTAACCTGTGCAAGAATAATTTTTGCTTCAGATGCATCTTGCTGGTGAGATCTTTAGTCATACAAATCCATTCCAGCTTTAACCATAGAGCAGCGGTAGTTTTCTCGCTCAAAACTTCCTGGAAAATATTATTATGCAAATGGAGTTGAATTTGTGACAAAGCCTTATAATCAATTCTTTTCTCCTCATCAGTCCAGTCCTGAATTCTGTTCTTCCCAAAACTATCCAATGCTTCATCATAGTTGGATTGTGCCAACAATGCCCACATCTTGACTTGCCATAGGGTAAACCTTGTGTCATGGTCCAGCAGTGGAAGATCGTACTTCATGGATACCATTAGTAGATAAATCTGTGCACAAAGTAGTACAAGTTGAAAGAAAAATTCTTGACAAAATTTAAATTATGCGGAGCAAAGAACTAGGAATAGTAGCACCTGGTAGCTCGGGTAATCGAAGACCAAAAGCTTGATCTGTAGCTTGACGTGACAAATAGTAATAGTAGTCAAATCACGTAGTGGATCAGATATAAATTAAACTACTGCTTTGCTTCTGGTCGGCGAGCAGTAGTACTACTAGCTTTTGCTTTGGTAGATGACGTGGAGCGCACAAAGTCGATCGGATCTGCAGCAGCGTCAACTCGCTGGATGACTCGGTACTTGTAGCCTGTACGTAGATCAGCAGCCTCGGGTGCTAGCAACGATCGGGCAAATCAACTTCGTGTCAATCTCGGTTACGGCCGCGCGCACAAGGAAAATCCTATCGGTCTCGGTCATGGAAATCGATCCGACGAATCGACGAATCATTAGAGACGCATGCGGCGACGCACACGATGTAACCCTAATCTCTCATCTCAAATCTCGTATCTTGCAACTTGGCTCTGATACCACTTGTTAGATAATAACAAGAATAAAAGAGACACGAGAGCTCATAGGTTTTTACGTGGAAACCCTTGCGGGAGAAAACCATGGACGCACGAAGGCGCAATCACTATGAGGAGGAGTATTATAAGCGCGAGACGACAGGCTGTCTGAGGTGCGACTACATGGGGTATATATGAGGGCAATACATAAGAGTCCTTGTAGGGCAAGTAAATGAGTTGTACTCGTACACGGCGACGTCAACGCAAAAGCCCACACCGATTGTACTACGTCTAGTCCAACACAGTATAATTTGGATCACAATCTAACATAACCTCCTTCAAAACTAGACCAGTATGGGGAGGAGCCCCTATGGCTTTTTAATTAAGAGATAAAAGTGTGAGACACACATTCAAACCGAGGTTCAAACCCGCACCAGCCAAGAAGCACCACTAAGCTTTGTCCATGTGGCTATGAATTGATATTGTGTGGGCTTAATTGTTTTCCTTGGTCACAAAAGCAACATTCTTTGCGGCTGCCAATTTATTTTGTTAGATTATCTTTTGTTAGGATGACCTCCTCCTTACTCCACCTGCATCACCGAAGGCATCTCAAATGTCAAAGTCCCGTCCCCCCGACCAGCTAGACACTAGGATGGAAGCATCGTTAATTATCTTGAGTCATGTCCCCCACAGATTGCTACCAAACCTCAAGGGCTTTCCCATCCAATAGTTCGTTGATTTCCTTCTGGAACATGTAGAATCATGAACTAGCATTCATTAACGCGGATAGAGAATGTTCAAAGCGAATAAAATACCCATGTTCACTTTATTTACAACAAGCCATATATCATTTACAAAAAATGGTTTCTAAAGAGCTTACCTCACAGTGAGACGTGTTTGTAAGCTAAAATTACAAAGATGCGATAATATTATAAAATAGAGTTGATACAATAGCTTACCCATAGGACATGGAGTTTGTGAGCACGAGCTGACATGGGCCCTTTTGTAATAGTGAATTGCAAAAAAGTTTTTAATATGATTTTTGGCAACAAACATTGATGTGTGTTTTACATGCATGCAATTTTTTGTGATGAAATGCCAACCGTGTAGGTCTAGGCAAATAAAACCCGATGTTCCAAAAAGACTCTCTTCAAAAGCATTTCAGAGCATTGATTTTGATATTTTTGCCGAGATCTCCATGTATGTTATTTCATCCCGCAAATTTGCACACATGTGAAAGACACATAAGTGTTTGTTGAATTTTTATATTCTTTTTTCTACTACTAAGGGTGCATGTGAGCACATGATCACAAGAGTACTTACGCTTACCGACCAACATACTAACAATATACAACTAGGTAAGATTGGATCACTAAAGTCCAAATAGTTGTACGTCCATAAAAAAACTTTCACAAACTCATGACTTCTTCACATATGTGAAAGTGCATAAATAATAACCAAAATACCGAGCATGGATAACACACCACATTAAACAACACAATAACAATGGGCAAGCAACATGACAAGTCGCGAGCAAGAGGATAAATTATACTCCCTCATTCCCAAAACATAAGGCGCAATTGACTTTTTATGGTCTTTGATGCACGACTTTGATCACTAATATATATCAAAGTATATGGATTCAACATGTATAAATGGCATCGTCATATTTGTCTTGCAAAACAATTTTATTTCATATGTATGTATACTAATTTTATGGACATACAATGCATGAAAAGCATAGTGAAAGTTGTGCAATGAAGACCAGAAAAGTCAAACCACGCATTATATTTTGGGGAGGGAGTACTAATGTTTTGGTATCAAGAGATGTTTGCTGGGAATTTAACTTATTGAATAGTGGATCAAGAAAGAGATTACTCAAGTCCCCAGGGTTAGTATCCATAATGTAGGCCAAATAGCAATGCCTATTTATTTTTTGGTATTCAACATTCATTCTACCCATAGAGAGACTGACTCTACATGAAGATCCTCATCAATCAGAATCTTGGATTTCAACAATCAAACTCTTGGATTTCAACAATCAAACTAATATTGGATTGTCATCTTGTAGTGGTGGTGATATTGGTTATGTATATATATTGCTCTCCTAACGATGATTCAACATCATGTGCCTATATTTCTTGGCTCCAAGTTATTTATTTTAGTTGTTCTATATGTTATACTCCCTTTCGAGTTTTGGAGAAAACACTTCAGGTTTTGTGATTAAAGCAAGTGAAGAATCCATTGGAAATTCCACATCCCGAGAAAGTAGTACTAAACACATGTCGAGCAATGAACAAGTGCACTAACACCGGAAACCACATTATTCCTAAAGAAGACTCTTTGTACTAGCCCCACCTTGTGATATCTATAATCTGCCAAGCCTCTCAATCACACCATGTAAAGGCATCATGTCATCATTGCTTCCATTAGTCATCCGCAACAAAAACTAAATGCTAGTCTTGATATTAACCTAAGTCATCCCCCAATCTTGTGCTATATACAATGGTTGAATACATGCATGTATTTTGGGTATCCTGCTACCCCTGCTCCAACTACATCGCTAGAGGCATCTAAGATGGCAAAGTGCCACCCCCTCATTTCGTCCGATTCTAGTAAGGACACATTATTATTAATCTTGAGCGTGTCTCTGATACATCTCCAACGTATCTCCTTTCCTAACACTTTTCCTCTTGTTTTAGACTCTAATTTGCATGATTTGAACGGAACTAACTCCGAACTGACGCTGTTGTCAGCAGAACTACCATGGTGTTGTTTTTGTGTAGAAATAAAAGTTCTTGGAATGAAACGAAACTTTGCAAGGATTTTTATACAACAAAAGAGAATTTCTGGAGCCAAGAGCCACCGGAGGGGGGCACCTGGGTGGGCACAACCCACCAGGGCACGCCTGCCCTCCCAAGCGCACCCAGGTGGGTTGTCCCCACCTGGTGGCTCCGCAAACCCTCAAACCGACGCTATAAAATCCTATTTTTCCAGAAAAAAACCAGGGAGAAAGAATTATCGCGATCCACGAGATGGAGCCACCGTCGCCTCCTGTTCTTCATTGGGAGGCCAAATCTGGGGTCCGTTTGGGGCTCCGGAGAGGGGGATCTTCGTTCTTCATCATCACCAACCCTTCTCCATCGCCAATTCCATGATGCTCCCCACCGAGAGTGAGTAATTCCTTCGTAGGCTCGCTGGTCGGTGAGGAGTTGGATGAGATTCATCATGTAATCAAGTTGGTTTTGTTAGGGCTTGATCCCTAGTATCCACTATGTTCCGAGATTGATGTTGCTATGACTTTGCCATGCTTAATGCTTGTCACTTTGGGCCTGAGTGCCATGAATTCAGATCTGAACCGTTTATGTTATCACAATTATATCCATGTTCTAGATCCGATCTTGCAAGTTATAGTCACCTAGTACGTGTTATGATCCGGCAACCCCGGAGTGACAATAGTCAGGACCACTCCCGATGATGACCATAGTTTGAGAAGTTAATGTATTCACCGTGTGTTAATACTTTGTTCTGGTTCTCTATTAAAAGGAAGCCTTAATATCCCTTAGTTTCCAATATGGACCCCGCTGCCACGGGAGGGTAGGACAAAAGATGCCATGCAAGTTCTTTCCATAAGCACGGATGACTATTTACGGAACACATGCCGACATTATATTTATGAACTGGAGCTAGTGCCGTATCGCCCTAGGTTATGACTGTCACATGATGAATATCATCCAACAAATTACCAATCCAATGCCTATGAATTTATCCTATATTGTTCTTGCTAAGTTACTACTGCTGTTGTTACTGTTGCACTTGCTATAAAATTACTGCTATCACTGTTACCGTTACCATTACTGCTGTCACTATTATCAAAACTATCATACTACTTTGCTACTGATCACTTTATTGTAGATAATTAATCTCTAGGTGTGGTTGAATTGACAACACAGCTGCTAATACCTTCAAATATTCTTTGGCTCCCCTTGTGTCGAATCTATAAATTTGGGTTGAATACTCTACCCTTGAAAACTGTTGCGATCCCCTATACTTGTGGGTTATCAGTCTCCCATAGGTGGGTGTCAAACCTCGAGGCTTTAGTTGGTGGGCATGGCTTCACTATCTAAATGGATTGCCTTTTGGAACATCTTAAATCAGGAGCCACATTCTTCAACAATCCAAATATCTCACATCAATGGTATTCCACCTCACATTTTATTAACGCATAGAGAGAACATTTGGAGCAAATAAAGTAAAGCTCTTAATTTTGTAGAAAAAAAATTATGGGTCATTTCACGAAATTTGGTTCCAAAGAGGTTGGCTTAGAGTAAGATGTGTAGGGAATAAAAATTACAGATGGGTGAAGATATTTTAAACTCGATTCAATACTTACCTACCAACATAGTGACATGATATAATTTGTGCAATCTGGAGCACCGGAATCCAAGTAATCATACATCCGTAAAATATAATTCTCAAACTTGTGGCTTCTTCATGCACATGAAGGCGTATAAGTAATAACCAAAACACGTAGAATGCCTAGCACACGACACTAATGGCACAAGAACGGTGTGTGTGTCTGTGGGGGGGGGGGCTGTGGAGAGGGCAAACCACGTGCATAAAGGTGAATGGTACCGATGTTCCGATATTGAGAGAGGCCAAATAGGAATATGAAGCGTTGGGAATTAAAGTTGGCGACACATGGATTAAAAAAGAGCCATATTACTATGGCATTGGAATCCATAATGCAAGCTAAGTATCATTGCCAAATTAACCTTTTGGATTGATCAACTTTTGTACACGTAGTATGTTTGTCGTTGAGATATGATATCCATATCCAGTATAATCAGTCTTTGCATATCAGTAATCCAATAAATTTTGGAACGCCTTTGTGACGCCCCGATTCAATCTACACTAATCATACACGCAAATGTGTACGATCAAGATCAGAGACTCATGGGAAGATATCACAACACAACTCTAAACACAAATAAAATTCAAGCTAGCTTCATATTACAAGCCAGGGGACTCGAGGGCTCGAATACTGATGCTTGATCAGAAACAAGTCAGCGGAAGCAATAATATCTGAGTATAGACATACAGTTAAACAAGGTGCCATAAGATGGCTAGCACAAACAGGGATACAAATCGAAGAGGCACATGCCTCTTGCCTGGGATCCTCCTAAACTACTCCTGGTCGTCGGCGGTCTGCACATAGTAGTAGGCTCTGTCTGTGTAGTAGAAGTCGTCGTCGGTGGCGGTAGCTGGCTCCTGGGCTCCACCATCTGATCGCATCAACCGAGTATTGAAATGGGAAAGGGGGAGCAAAGCAACCGTGAGTACTCATCCAAAGTACTCGTAAGAATTACATTAGATCTATACTACATAGGCATTAGTATCAATGAAAGGGGTAGTATTTGTGGACTAAACTGGAGAATGCCAGAATAAGAGGGGGAGAAGCTAGTCCTATTGAAGACTACACTTCTGGCAGCCTCCAATTTGAAGCAGTAGAAGAGAGTAGATGGTAAGTTAACCAAGTATCAATGTATAGCATAATCGTACCCGGCGATCCTCCCCTCGTCACCCTATGGGAAAGAGATCAACGGGTTATCTCTGGAACTTATCTGGGTGTGTTTTTATTAAGTATCCGGTTCTAGTTGTCAGAGGTCGGAATACAACTCCAAGTGCCCTGTTACCATGGACACGGCTATTCGAATAGATAAACTTCCCTACAGGGCTACACCACATTACCCAACACGCTCGATTACTCTTGCCGGGCACACTTTCCTGGGTCATGATCGGCCTCAGAAAATCAACACGTCGTAGCCCTTCCTAGGCTCAACAGAGAGGTCAGCACGCCGGTCTAAATCCTAAGCGCGCAGGGTCTTGGGCCCATCACCTGTTGCACTCCTGCATGTTGCGAGGGTGGCTGGGATCAGTCCCGGCAACCCACACTACAAGGCGATTGCTTTAAGCGGACCACCCGGGCGCGCGCTGCTCAGTCGCTGACGTCTGAAAAGCTTTGGCTGATACTATGATGCCGAGTGGCCAGAATAGTCCCTGCGTAGTTGGTTAGTGTGTATAGGCCAAAAGACCAATTCAGATCAAATATCCAAAACTTGTAAGCATGTTATTATGAAATAACCACGGATAACAACCAGGGACTAGGCCCACCTCTCTCTTGGGTGGTCTCAACCTGCCCTATCGCTCCGCCACAAGGTATCACTTAGGGAGGCATCAGGAACCCAGGTCCACCACTACCTGAATGGAACAACCTGTCCCTTCGGCCCCCATCTTTGTTAATCACTCGCGGGTACTCTACGAGCCAACCCGACTTTATTCACAACAAGTATCATGTATAATATGTATATACCCGTGATCACCTCCCGAGTGATCAAGACCCAAAAGTATAGCATGGCAGACAGACAAGAATGTAGGGCCACTGATGAAATACTAGCATCCTATACTAAGAATTTAGGATTGTAGGTAAAGTATCAACAGTAGTAACAAGGACAGGCTATGCAACATAATAGGATCAAGCCGATAAGCCGTAACAACTACACTACTCTAATGTAAGTAGTAGAGAGAAGGAATAGGCGGTATCGGGATGATCAAGGGAGTTTTGCTTGCCTGGAAGCTCTGCGGAGAAGGACGGGTCGTCAGGGGTGTAGTCAACGTCTGGAGCTATGGCACCGGTCTCGAAGTCTACTGGAGAGAAGAGGGGGAAGAAACAGTGAATACAATGCAAACAGATGCATGGCATGACAATACGCGGTGCAAGGTGTAACCTAACGCGGTACTAGGTGCTACAAGCGAAGGGGGAAAACATCCGAGAGAGTATTCCCGGTGTTAGGTATTTTCAAACAGATGAAACGAAGGGGGGCGGTGCTACCTCTTGAGCATGTGTTTGGTTTGTCCCTTGAAGAGGAAAGGGGAGCGTAAGTATTTCCCTCAGTTGTGAGAACCAAGGTATCAATCCAGTAGGAGACTACGCAACAAGCCACCGAATACCTGCACAAACAAACACCAACTTGCAACCAACACGACAAAGGGGTTGTCAATCCCTTCACGGTTATTCGCAAAGTGAGATCTAATAGAGATGGATAAACGGTAAAGTAATATTTTTGGTATTTTTGGTTTATGGGACAGAAAGTAATGATTGCAAAATAAAGGAAATAGCAACATAAATTGGCAAGTTGATGGGTAACTATTATGATGTAAAATAGACCCGCGGGCCATAGGTTTCACTAGAGGATTCTCTCAAGATAGAAATTATTGTGGCGGGTGAACAAATTACTGCTGAGCAATTGATAGAAAAGCGCAAAGTTATGACGATATCTAAGGCAATGATCATGAATATAGGCATCACGTCCGTGTCAAGTAGACCGAAACAATTCTGCATTGTCAGGGTTGTGGTGCGACATATGCCAAGGGGTTGCTTATCATGGAGAGGGCCAAGAGTACGTCGCCGGGCTCCAGAGGCGGGAGTGAGCGAGAACGCCTAAGCCAACAAATCTTACCCAGGTTCGGGGCTCTCCTAGGAGATAACACCCCTAGTCCTGCTCTGCGGGGTCTCCGCATGATCACTATCTCAACAAGGTAACTACAAGGTTGCTCCTCGAGCTGTGTGGCTAGAGGAGGAAGATGAGCAAGGCTAGCCTCTCTTCCCCACTCCATATGTGTGTATGTATCTACTAAGGTTCTGAACCCTTTTGCATGGGTGCCCTGGGGGTTTATATAGGCCTACCCCCAGGGGTACAATGGTAATCCGGCCACGTGTGGGACCCGACCGTCAGTGTCTCTGGTCGCCGGCTTCTCCGCCGGCTTCTGGGGCCCGCCGCCTGGTGGGTCCCGCCGGTTGCCTTGTACTTGGCCGACAGGCCGCGCCCGCCACTCGCGGGTCTTGCCAGCTGCTTAGCTTTGTAGCCGTGCCACGTGATGATGCATGCTTTGTCGGGGAGCGTGGCTACAGTCCGCTGCCTGGTGGGCGCTCACCGTAGCCACATCCCGTTTTATCTGGTTAATGGCGCACAAACTCCAAGGGAGGGGAGGGCCGCTTGCTAGAAGTCCGCCTCCCCCATGCCAACTGGTCAGAGTGTGCTGCCTTCCGGCATCTCACGGACAGGTAGGGCTCGTCGCCTGCAGGCCGTACCGACAGCCCATTGTGGGAGCATGGTTATCTCTGCCATGATGATATCACAGGCGGCGTGGGAACAACACTGCGCCGGGCGAGGGATGTCCACCTGGCATGCTGCACTGTGGCCACGTTCAGCCCTGGATTCAGGGGTGGCAGGCTGCACTGTAGCCACGCCCCATCTCATCGTTGTAATGAGGTGCTAACTTTGAGGAAATGAGGGTCCGTCTGCTAGGAGTCGGCCCACCTCATTGCCGCCTTCTGGGCTCCACCGCCTTCTAGTAGCTGGCCGCTAGAACCAGTCGGCCCCAAGAAGGGGGTCCTTTGTCTTTGATGCTTGAGGGGCGCAGCTGGCCCCGATGTCTTGAAATACCATGGGGGCTGATGAGGCTACTCGTGGTCATTTACTTCGACAGTAGTCCCCAGAGCTAGTGGCGAGCCGCGGCTGAAAAGGCGAGAAGCCTCAACGGCTTCTTACTCCGAGTGATCTGGTAGCTTTGCGTCGTCCGTCTTTTGAAATGCCGAATGCCAGGAGCCGGCCATGTACATGCAGGCCGTCTGGTGATTTTGAAATGTCATGGTGGGGGCCAGGTGGCATGCCAGCCAGACGTCAGGCTTGCTGCCCATTGCCAGCATGCATGTGGCATCAGCAGGCCAGGCCAGCCTGCCAGCCCACACGCACGACGGGTTGTCGCCGTAGGCTGGGGCCCGCCACTACAGGGCCTCGGCACACGCGCAGATCCACTGCGGCCGAGGCAGATGATTGAGCTACCGGGGCGCAGTTAATACACGCCGTTATGGTGAGGTAAACATGGGATTGTGGGAGGAGTGGGTGCAGTTAATCCCACGACCCCCCACGTTCTAGCCCCTTGGCTCCGCGCCTGGGGCTATAAGTAGGGGGAGGAGGGGGCAGCAGACACACGCGCGCCCTCCTGATACATCTCCAACGTATCTATAATTTTTTATTGCTCCATGCTATATTATCTACTGTTTTGGACATTATTGGGCTTTATTATCCACTTATATATTATTTTTGGGACTAACCTATTAACCGGAGGCCCAGCCCAGAATTGTTGTTTTTGCCTGTTTTAGGGTTTTGAAGGAAAGGAATATCAAACGGAGTCCAAACGGAATGAAACCTTCAGGAACGTGATTTTCTCAACGAATAAGACCCAGGAGACTTGGACCCTATGTCAAGGCACAAGAGAGGAGGCCACGAGGTAGGGGGCGCGCCTGCCTACCCCAGGCGCACCCTCCACCCTCGTGGGCCCCTTGTTGCTCCACCGATGTACTCCTTCCTCCTATATATACCTACGTACCCCAAATGATCAGATACGGAGCCAAAACCCTAATTCCACCGCCGTAACTTTCTGTATCCATGAGATCCCATCTTGGGGCCTGTTCCGGAGCTCCGCCGGAGGGGGCATCGATCACGAAGGGCTTCTACATCAACACCATAGTCTCTCCGATGAAGTGTGAGTAGTTTACTTCAGACGTACGGGTCCATAGTTATTAGCTAGATGGCTTCTTCTCTCTTTTTGGATCTCAATACAATGTTCTCCCCTCTCTTGTGGAGAACTATTTGATGTAATCTTCTTTTTGTGGTGTGTTTGCTGAGATCGATGAATTGTGGGTTTATGATCAAGTCTATCTATGAATAATATTTGAATCTTCTCTGAATTCTTTTATGTATGATTGGTGATCTTTGCAAGTCTCTTCGAATTATCAGTTTGGTTTGGCCTACTAGATTGATCTTTCTTGCAATGGGAGAAGTGCTTAGCTTTGGGTTCAATCTTGCGGTGTCCTTTCCCAGTGACAGTAGGGGCAACAAGGCACGTATTGTATTGTTGCCATCGAGGATTACAAGATGGGGTTTTCTTCATATTGCATGAGTCTATCCCTCTACATCATGTCATCTTGCTTAAGGCGTTACTCTATTTGTAACTTAATACTCTAGATGCATGCTGGATAGCAGTCGATGAGTGGAGTAATAGTAGTAGATGCAGGTAGGAGTCGATCTACTTGTCTCGGATGTGATGCCTATATACATGATCATACCTAGATATTCTCATAACTATGCTCAATTCTGTCAATTGCTCAACAGTAATTTGTTCACCCACCGTAGAATACTTATGCTCTCGAGAGAAGCCACTAGTGAAACCTATGGCCCCCGGGTCTATCTTTATCATATTGATCTCCTACTACTTAGTTATTTCCTTTGTTATTTACTTTGCTTTTATTTTACTTTGCATCTTTATCATAAAAATACCAAAAATATTATCTTTATCATATCTATCATATCTCACTCTCATAAGTGGCCTTATAGGGATTGGCAACCCCTATTTGCGTTGGTTGCGATGATTTATTTGTTTTGTGCAGGTACGAGGGACTCGCGCGTAGCCTCCTACTGGATTGATACCTTGGTTCTCAAAAACTGAGGGAAATACTTACGCTACTTTGCTGCATCATCCCTTCCTCTTCGGGAAAACCAACGCAGTGCTCAAGAGGTAGCAAGAAGGATTTCTGGCGCCGTTACCAGGGAGGTCTATGCATAAGTCAGCATACCAAGTACCCATCACATACCCTTATCTCCCGCATTACATTATTTGCCATTTGCCTCTCGTTTTCCTCCCCCCACTTCACCTTTGCCGTTTTATTTGCCATCTCTCTCTCTATCCCCTCTCTCTTTCTCTATTTGCCTCTTTTTGCCCGTTTCTTGTTTTCTCGTATGGTTGGAATAGTCGTTTATTTATTACTAAACAGAGAACCTAAGATTTATGGATCCTCATCCGCTTGCTAATATTTTTAAGAGATCCAGTTATGTTGAACCAATTGCTAGTGAGTTTTATGCACTAGATTATCTTTATGAAGTTTGGCCTAAAATTCGTGAATCTGAAAATTGCGATGAAGTATTTTATGAAGTGATTCACGATAGATCTTTGAATAAAAAGCATGATTGCAATGATGTTATTATAAATTCTATTAATGTCAATTGTGCTAATAATATGCAAAACCCTAAGCTTGGGGATGCCAATTTTGCTATGTCCTCTACTTGTTGCAACGATCATGATTGGGCTGATTCTTCTTTTGATCTTGAAAATTTATTTAAGCCCCATGATGAATATGAGATTGATTATAATGTTTGCGATAATATTGAAAGTGCGTTTGGGAAGGTCATGACTTTAGTTAATGTTAATCCCACTATTTCGGAAAAGTGCCAACTTTGCATGCATGTGGATCATGTTGAGAATATTTTATGCAGTAGCTATATTGTTGAATTTGCTTATGATCCTACATGTAATTACTATGAGAGAGGAAAATATGGTTGTAGAAATTTTCATAAATTACCTCTCGTTATGTTGAGATTTCTATTGTTTCTTTGCTCTTCCTTGCATATGCTAGTTTTT
>NW_021299321.1:17246-21212 GCF_002162155.2 Triticum dicoccoides
ACCTTTCGCCGGCATCATACACCCACCATATACCTTCCTCAAAACAGCCACCATACCTACCTATTATGGCATTTCCATAGCCATTCCGAGATATATTGCCATGCAACATTCCACCGTTTCGTTTATTATGACACACTCCATCATTGTCATATTGCTTAGCATGATCATGTAGTTGACATCGTATTTGTGGCAAAGCCACCGTTCATAATTCTTTCATACATGTCACTCTTGATTCATTGCATATCTCGGTACACCGCCGGAGGTATTCATATAGAGTCATATTTTGTTCTAAGTATCGAGTTGTAATTGTTGAGTTGTAAGAAAAATAAAAGTGTGATGATCATCATTATTAGAGCATTGCCCCAGTGAGGAAAGGATGATGGAGACTATGATTCCCCCACAAGTCGGGATGAGACTTCTCTGGAAAAAAACACTACAAGAAATATGTCAACTAGTGACCTTATGTTAGTGACCCTGGAAGAATTGGTCATAGATCTATGACCATTTGAGACCAATTGGTCAAAAGCTGTTCGGGGGACTCCAAACACTAAACTATATCGACCATTTTGGTCAGAAAGGTCGTAATTTCCTTACACGAAATGGTCACAAAGCAGATAGCACTGATCCGCTGCCTTATTTCTAGCTGGTCATGACCAATATAGATGGTCATAACCTTGTAAGTTGTGGTGGATTGCTATGACTAGGCGCCACCTCATCAGTTTTGCCTATGTGTCATGTCCATGTGTCAATTTTTTCCCTAGGTTGTGAAGCAACCTATATTTCTGTTAGTCCCAAAATTCCGAAAAAATTCTCATAAATTCTTTGGATCATATCTTCGTCAAATATGTCAAAAACCTTCCTCGCCTAGTTAAAATATAATTCAACAATATTCATTTTCCTATTCTGTTCAAAACAACACTTTGTGAAGGAAGTGCTATTTTTATATTCTTGATTGTGCTCAAAAATTTTGGGCACTCTTTCCTATCCAAACCATTGCCTCATGACAAAATTCAGCTCCATTTGCCGAGTAAATCTTCCTCGGCAAATTTCCAAAGTTTTTGTCCACCTAGAAGCATTGTGAAGGAAGTACTATCTATGCACATCCAAATGGCATGAAATTTATATAGTGTCTTCATATGCCCAAATTATCACCCTCCTCCAAATTGCAGCTCAATCAAATCATCTATGTGAGCCCAACTTCAATTTTTATTTTCTGTCTAGATTGGCACATTGCAAAGCAAGTGCTATCTATACCACTCCTATTGCCCTCAAAATTTTTGGTCAATATTCCATACCAAAATAATTTCCACATGCCAATATTCAGCTCTATTTTCCTAGTAAATCATCCTCGACAAATTTCCAAAGTTTCTATTCACCTAGAAGCTTTGTGAAGGAAGTACAAGATAGGTATATCGTAATGAGTTAAATTTTTGCCATAGGTTCTATATGCCTAAGTAATAGCTCTACACAAAATTTTAGCACCATTGAACAATACATGTGAGCTCACCATCGAATCTTTGTTTCTGGTAATATTTTCAGTTTGTGAAGCAACTACATTTTATGTTGCTTTATAATTGTTGAAAATTTACCAGGACATTACCCTGACTATAGAAACCCCCTACACCAAATTTCAGCATAATCCAATCAAATATGTAAGCCCAGCTTCAATTTCCATTTTCTGTCCAAATTGGCACATTGCAAAGCAAGTGCTATCTAGATACATCCTATTTTATTCAAACTTTTTGTGCCATCTTACACATACAAATCATTGCCACATTCCAATATTCAGCTCCATTTTCCTACTAAATCTTCCTCAACAAATTTCTAAAGTTTCTATCCAGAGAGAAGCTTTGTGAAGGAAGTACAAGCTAGGATTATCCAAATGGTGTAAACTTTTTACAGTGATTTACTATGCCAAAATTATCATACTCCACAAAATTTCAGCTCAATCCACTTACCCATTTGAGCCCAGCTTCAACATCCATATTTCTACCCGATGTGGTACTTTGCAAAGCAAGTGCCATCCAAACTCCTCCATTTGAGCTGAAAATTTGCCAAGACAGTCTCCCTAGTAGATGATCATCCTCACCCAAAACTCAGGCCCATTGGCCTTGTGAATTTCCCGTACCGCTAATCAAACACTTGGCTGCTAATTCATGTTTGAGCATAGTTCGGTCTCCTCATGAGATTCTTCTGTTGTTATTTTCTTCCAAGCATCTACTTGGGGAGTGCCAAACCTACTAGACATGCCTAGGCTTCCCAGAACGCACGGCAACGCCACGGTCACGCAGTGACCACGCGACGACCATGCGAGCTTACGCGCTTTGGAGTTGGGGCCCTGGGCCACCGCCCAAACCTCAACGTATCACCACCAAACCATGTATTTATACTTAAATAGATACTTATGTACCTAGAAATAATTTTTGGAAAAAATAAAGAGCAAACTATAAGGCAGCTGCAGTTCAAATTTGACCCGCTTCCTACTAAATTGGCGGAAATTTGTCTTTTTCACTAGAGGTGGATAAAAACCTTTTACACCCAATCATTTTGTCAATTGTGCATTGAACATGGCCTAGTATTTTATAAATTTTATTTGGTCCTATTTTGCGACAAATATATGGTAGGTCCTTCACAAAAAAAGTCATTTCGGGCACTCGAAAAATGGAAACTGAATTTTCCGTGCAAAGAAAATGAAAACTCCCTTAGGCAACATTGTTTGGAAATCCAAGATTCACCCTTGTGCACAATATGAGATCATTTGAACAAACTATGCCATGAATGTGGCCATAAGATTGATCATTTGGCTTAAAAACCATAAATCTTCACGCATGATAGCTCATTTCTGAGAACACTGTTTTGAAATAATTGCCGTATTACAAGTTTATTATTTTTCTTCAAACTTGGTCACATATGATGACCCAATGCGATGGTTTTCCAATTTTTTGATTTTTTTTGAACTTTTTATGCCCGTTTCAAAATGCGGTCAAAACGGCGGGCTTGACAGTTCCTAGCTAGTGGTTTAATCTTGGAAAACTTTTGATGCTTGTCTAATTAAATAGATACTTACGTACCTAGAAATGATTTTTGGAAAAAAAAATAAAGAGCAAACTATGAGGCAGCTACAGTTCAAATTTCACCCGCTTCCAACCGAATCGGCGGGAATCTGTCTTTTTCACCAGAGGTGGATCAAGGCTTTTGACACCAAACCATTTGGTCAATTGTGTATTAAATATGGCCTAGTATTTTATAAAATTGATTTGGTCCATTTTTACAACAATTATTTGGTAGTTCCTTCACAAAAAACTCATTTTGGGCACTCGAAAAATGGAAAATGAATTTTCCGTGCAAAGAAAATGAAAACTCCCTTAGGCAACATTGTTTGGAATTCCAAGATGCACCCTTGTGCATAATATGAGATCATTTGAACAAATTATGCCATGAATGTGGCCATAAGATTGATCATTTGGCTTGAAAGCCATGAATTTTCACGCATGATAACTCATTTCTGAGAACACTTTTTTAAAATAATTGCCGTATTACAAGTTTATTATTTTTTATGGAAACTTGGCCACATATGATGACACAATGTGAAGGTTTTCCAATTTTTTGATTTTTTTTGAATTTTTTATGCCCGTTTCTAAATGCGGTCAAAACGTCGGGCTTGACCATTCCTAGATAGTGGTTTAATCTTGGATAACTTTTGATGTTTCTCTGATTAAATAGATACTGATGTACCTAGAAATGATTTTTGGAAAAAATAAAGAGCAAACTATGAGGCAGCTACAGTTCAAATTTCACCCGCTTCCAACCGAATCGGTGGGAATTTGTCTTTTTAACCAGAGGTGGATCAAGGCTTTTAACACCCAACCATTTGGTCAATTGTGTATTAAATATGGCCTAGTATTTTATAAAATTTATTTGGTCCATTTTTACAACAATTATTTGGCAGTTCCTTCACAAAAAAAA